>NC_141822.1:5275582-5363082 GCF_982586985.1 Callionymus lyra
CTCACAGGACATCACTCTGGATCCAAACACTGCACACTCAAGGTTTATGTTGTCTGAAGGAAACAAGAAAGTGACAATCATGGGAGAAGATCAGCCTCGTCCTGATCATCCAGACAGATTCAATGAATATCTTCAGGTCTTGAGTCAAGAGTCTCTGACTGGACGTTGTTACTGGGAGGTGAAGATAACAGAAGGAGATGTTGATGTATCAGTTTCATACAAGAACATCAGCAGATCAGGAAAAGAAAGTATATTTGGATGTAATGACAAATCTTGGTGTTTATGGTGTCACGACTCTGGTTGTTCATTTACTCACAACAACATCGAAACTGAAGTCTCCAGTGTCAGAGCCTCCACAGTGGGGGTGTACCTGGATCACTCTGCAGGTCTTCTGTCCTTCTACAGCGTCTCTGAGACCATGACTCTCCTCCACAGAGTCCAGACCAGCTTCACTCAACCTCTTCATGCTGGAGTCTGGGTTGAGTCCTCGTGTGAGTTTGTGAAGCTGAAGTAGACGACAGTGAGATTGTGAGTCTCCAGGAGTGACATCATCACATGAAGCTTCAATGTTTGGATGAACGTCTCTGAGAACGTTTGTCGTTTGTGCCGCAGTGAAGACACAGTGACGTCATGTGACTGGATTAGAACCTCTGTGATTGGATTGTTCCTGATGATGACGAGTGTTCTTTAAATCTTCTTTAATAAACACCTTTGTGATTTGGTGACGTGTGTGTTCCATCCATCCATCCATCCATCCATCCATCCATCCATCCATCCATCCATCCATCCATCCATCCATCCATCCATCCATCCATCCATCCATCCATCCATCCATCCATCCATCCATCCATCCATCCATCCATCCATCCATCCATCCATCCATCCATCCATCCATCCATCCATCCATCCATCCATCCATCCATCCATCCATCCATCCATCCATCCATCCATCCATCCATCCATCCATCCATCCATCCATCCATCCATCCATCCATCCATCCATCCATCCATCCATCCATCCATCCATCCATCCATCCATCCATCCATCCATCCATCCATCCATCCATCCATCCATCCATCCATCCATCCATCCATCCATCCATCCATCCATCCATCCATCCATCCATCCATCCATCCATCCATCCATCCATCCATCCATCCATCCATCCATCCATCCATCCATCCATCCATCCATCCATCCATCCATCCATCCATCCATCCATCCATCCATCCATCCATCCATCCATCCATCCATCCATCCATCCATCCATCCATCCATCCATCCATCCATCCATCCATCCATCCATCCATCCATCCATCCATCCATCCATCCATCCATCCATCCATCCATCCATCCATCCATCCATCCATCCATCCATCCATCCATCCATCCATCCATCCATCCATCCATCCATCCATCCATCCATCCATCCATCCATCCATCCATCCATCCATCCATCCATCCATCCATCCATCCATCCATCCATCCATCCATCCATCCATCCATCCATCCATCCATCCATCCATCCATCCATCCATCCATCCATCCATCCATCCATCCATCCATCCATCCATCCATCCATCCATCCATCCATCCATCCATCCATCCATCCATCCATCCATCCATCCATCCATCCATCCATCCATCCATCCATCCATCCATCCATCCATCCATCCATCCATCCATCCATCCATCCATCCATCCATCCATCCATCCATCCATCCATCCATCCATCCATCCATCCATCCATCCATCCGGAAATAACGACTCAATCTTTACTTGGTTAACTTGCTAGCTAATAGTTTGTAGAAATAAGAAAGTGTTTTGATCAAAAGTGAGTCCATCAGAATCACTAAACACCGCGCTTGTTGACCTTTGACCTCCCAGAGGGAGGCTGCGTCTCCCAGTGTCCCGACGGTTTCTACGGCGACGAGGACAGCAACAACTGCGAGGAGTGCGACGGCGAGTGCGCGACCTGCGACGGCCCGAGCGAGTCCGACTGCCTGACCTGCCGGGCCGGGAAGTGCGAGCCGGACCCGGAGGTCTGTCCCGACAGGAGCTTCCGCTCGGGTGAGATTATCGCCGATGTGTTCGTCTTAATCCGAGGCTCGTCCATAATGAGGCGGGGATTTGCCGACTTTCTCAGGGGCCCCGAGAAATGCTGGAGGGTAATTGGTCTGCGTGTCCCCGAACCCCACTTAAGAAGTCCTGACGGCGACGGACAGATACGGACTTTAAAGTAAACGCTTGTATATGTGGAACGTCGGGATCCTCCGGAGAGTCGCAGCGACCTTGAACCGACATGTGATAATTGGATCTTAATTAAGGAGAGTTAAATAAGTCTGAGGTGAAGAAAACTTCCCTCAACTTTCTCCTTCGTATGGACGTTTATCAGCGACATCAGGATATTTGAATCTTTAAAAGTCATTTATTTCAAATGTTTTTTATTGTAATGGTGTTTTTTATGAGCATTTATTTATTTATTGATTAAAGTTCATTTGATTATTTCTCAATTGAAAGGTTGAATTTGTTCAATGGAGTAGAAAATAGTTGATGGAGTTTTTTTCCTACTAGATTATTTGTAGGAAAATCATTTATTACAAGTTAAAGTTGTAGGAAAATAATTTATTACGATATTAGAGTTGTTGGAAACGGTAGTTCATGAAAGAGTTAATCCATCAGGATTAAACAAAAAATTAAAAAAAAAATTACATATATAACAAATAATAATAAAACAAACATTCTTACGACTTTAATCTCGTAGAAAAAAATAATTAAATGCTTATAAAAAACAACATTTTAATAAGGAAATTTGAAATATATAAAATTTAAAGATTCAATATTCTCACGTCACATTTTCTCCCAGTATCAGGACAACATGGTTCAAATATTTGAGTGTTTTTCAACATTTAAATGAAGCCAATAACAGAAGATCGAGGATTAAGAATCACTTGATCGTTGCTTATAATAACAAACTTTCTCTCTCTTGTGCTCTCAGCGGACGGATCTTGTGTCGAGTGTCATCCTTCCTGCCAGACCTGCTCCGGAGAAGAAAACAACCAGTGCTCGGCCTGTTTCCAAGGTCTCGCTCTTTTGTCTCCTCGCTTATCATGTCACGCTCGTCATGTCACCCTTATCATGTCACGCTCGTGATGTCACGCTCATGTTGTCACACTCGTGATGTCACGCTCATGTTGTCACACTCGTGATGTCACGCTCGTGTTGTCACGCTTGTGATGTCACGCTCGTGATGTCACACTCGTGATGTCACGCACGTGATGTCACGCTCATGTTGTCACACTCGTGATGTCACGCTCATGTTGTCACGCTTGTGATGTCACGCTCATGTTGTCACACTCGTGATGTCACGCTCGTGTTGTCACGCTTGTGATGTCACGCTCGTGATGTCACACTCGTGTTGTCACGCTTGTGATGTCACGCTCGTGATGTCACACTCGTGATGTCACGCACGTGATGTCACGCTCATGTTGTCACACTCGTGATGTCACGCTCATGTTGTCACGCTTGTGATGTCACGCTCATGTTGTCACACTCGTGATGTCACGCTCATGTTGTCACGCTTGTGATGTCACGCTCATGTTGTCTTGCTCGTGATGTCACGCTCATGTTGTCACACTCGTGTTGTCACACTCGTGATGTCACGCTCATGTTGTCACGCTCATGTTGTCACGCTCGTGATGTCACGCTCGTGATGTCACGCTCGTGATGTCACGCTCGTGATGTCACGCTCATGTTGTCACACTCGTGTTGTCACACTCGTGATGTCACGCTCATGTTGTCACACTCGTGATGTCACGCTCATGTTGTCACACTCGTGATGTCACACTCGTGTTGTCACGCTCATGTTGTCACACTCGTGATGTCACGCTCGTGATGTCACGCTCGTGATGTCACACTCGTGTTGTCACACTCGTGATGTCACGCTCATGTTGTCACGCTCGTGATGTCACACTCGTGTTGTCACACTCGTGATGTCACGCTCATGTTGTCACGCTCGTGTTGTCACGCTCATGTTGTCACGCTCGTGATGTCACACTCGTGTTGTCACGCTCATGTTGTCACACTCGTGATGTCACACTAGTGATGTCACGCTCATGTTGTCACACTCGTGTTGTCACGCTCATGTTGTCACGCTCATGTTGTCACGCTCATGTTGTCACGCTCATGTTGTCACGCTCGTGATGTCACGCTCATGTTGTCACACTCGTGTTGTCACACTCGTGATGTCACGCTCATGTTGTCACACTCGTGATGTCACACTTGTGATGTCACGCTCATGTTGTCACGCTCATGTTGTCACACTCGTGTTGTCACGCTCATGTTGTCACGCTCGTGTTGTCACGCTCATGTTGTCACGCTCGTGATGTCACGCTCATGTTGTCACACTCATGTTGTCACGCTCGTGATGTCACGCTCATGTTGTCACGCTCGTGTTGTCACGCTCATGTTGTCACGCTCGTGATGTCACGCTCATGTTGTCACACTCATGTTGTCACACTCGTGTTGTCACGCTCATGTTGTCACGCTCGTGTTGTCACGCTCATGTTGTCACGCTCGTGTTGTCACGCTCATGTTGTCACGCTCGTGATGTCACGCTCATGTTGTCACGCTCATGTTGTCACGCTCGTGATGTCACGCTCATGTTGTCACGCTTGTGTTGTCACGCTCATGTTGTCACGCTCGTGATGTCACGCTCATGTTGTCACACTCATGTTGTCACGCTCGTGATGTCACGCTCATGTTGTCACGCTCGTGATGTCACGCTCATGTTGTCACACTCGTGTTGTCACGCTCATGTTGTCACGCTCGTGATGTCACGCTCATGTTGTCACGCTCGTGATGTCACGCTCATGTTGTCACACTCGTGATGTCACGCTCGTGATGTCACGCTCGTGATGTCACGCTCGTGATGTCACGCTCATGTTGTCACACTCATGTTGTCACACTCGTGATGTCACACTCGTGATGTCACACTCGTGTTGTCACGCTCGTGTTGTCACGCTCGTGTTGTCACGCTCATGTTGCCACACTCGTGTTGTCACGCTCATGTTGTCACACTCATGTTGTCACGCTCATGTTGTCACACTCGTGTTGTCACGCTCATGTTGTCACGCTCGTGTTGTCACGCTCGTGTTGTCACACTCATGTTGCCACACTCGTGATGTCAGCTCATGTTGTCACACTTGTGATGTCACGCTCATGTTGTCACGCTCGTGATGTCACGCTCATGTTGTCACGCTCGTGATGTCACGCTCATGTTGTCACACTTGTGATGTCACGCTCATGTTGTCACGCTCGTGATGTCACGCTCATGTTGTCACACTCGTGTTGTCACGCTCATGTTGTCACGCTCGTGTTGTCACGCTCATGTTGCCACACTCGTGATGTCAGCTCATGTTGTCACACTTGTGATGTCACGCTCATGTTGTCACGCTCGTGTTGTCACACTCGTGTTGTCACGCTCGTGTTGTCACACTCGTGTTGTCACGCTCATGTTGCCACACTCGTGATGTCAGCTCATGTTGTCACACTTGTGATGTCACGCTCGTGATGTCACGCTCATGTTGTCACGCTCATGTTGTCACACTCGTGATGTCACGCTCATGTTGTCACACTCGTGATGTTACGCTCATGTTGTCACGCTCGTGATGTCACGCTCATGTTGTCACGCTCATGTTCTCACGCTCATGTTGTCACACTCGTGATGTCACGCTCATGTTGTCACACTCGTAATGTTACGCTCATGTTGTCACGCTCGTGATGTCACGCTCATGTTGTCACGCTCATGTTGTCACACTCGTGATGTCACGCTCATGTTGTCACACTCGTGATGTTACGCTCATGTTGTCACGCTCGTGATGTCACGCTCATGTTGTCACGCTCATGTTGTCACGCTCATGAGGTCACGCTCGTGTTGTTACGCTCATGTTGTCACACTTGTGATGTCACGCTCATGTTGTCACGCTCATGTTGTCACACTCGTGTTGTCACGCTCATGTTGTCACGCTCGTGTTGTCACGCTCATGTTGTCACGCTCTTGATGTCACGCTCATGTTGTCACACTCATGTTGTCACGCTCGTGATGTCACGCTCATGTTGTCACGCTCGTGTTGTCACGCTCATGTTGTCACGCTCGTGATGTCACGCTCATGTTGTCACACTCATGTTGTCACACTCGTGTTGTCACGCTCATGTTGTCACGCTCGTGTTGTCACGCTCGTGTTGTCACGCTCATGTTGTCACGCTCGTGATGTCACGCTCATGTTGTCACGCTCATGTTGTCACGCTCGTGATGTCACGCTCATGTTGTCACGCTCGTGTTGTCACGCTCATGTTGTCACGCTCGTGATGTCACGCTCATGTTGTCACACTCATGTTGTCACGCTCGTGATGTCACGCTCATGTTGTCACGCTCGTGATGTCACGCTCATGTTGTCACACTCGTGTTGTCACGCTCATGTTGTCACGCTCGTGATGTCACGCTCATGTTGTCACGCTCGTGATGTCACGCTCATGTTGTCACACTCGTGATGTCACGCTCGTGATGTCACGCTTGTGATGTCACGCTCGTGATGTCACGCTCATGTTGTCACACTCATGTTGTCACACTCGTGATGTCACACTCGTGATGTCACACTCGTGTTGTCACGCTCGTGTTGTCACGCTCGTGTTGTCACGCTCATGTTGCCACACTCGTGTTGTCACGCTCATGTTGTCACACTCATGTTGTCACGCTCATGTTGTCACACTCGTGTTGTCACGCTCATGTTGTCACGCTCGTGTTGTCACGCTCGTGTTGTCACACTCATGTTGCCACACTCGTGATGTCAGCTCATGTTGTCACACTTGTGATGTCACGCTCATGTTGTCACGCTCGTGATGTCACGCTCATGTTGTCACGCTCGTGATGTCACGCTCATGTTGTCACACTTGTGATGTCACGCTCATGTTGTCACGCTCGTGATGTCACGCTCATGTTGTCACACTCGTGTTGTCACGCTCATGTTGTCACGCTCGTGTTGTCACGCTCATGTTGCCACACTCGTGATGTCAGCTCATGTTGTCACACTTGTGATGTCACGCTCATGTTGTCACGCTCGTGTTGTCACACTCGTGTTGTCACGCTCGTGTTGTCACACTCGTGTTGTCACGCTCATGTTGCCACACTCGTGATGTCAGCTCATGTTGTCACACTTGTGATGTCACGCTCGTGATGTCACGCTCATGTTGTCACGCTCATGTTGTCACACTCGTGATGTCACGCTCATGTTGTCACACTCGTGATGTTACGCTCATGTTGTCACGCTCGTGATGTCACGCTCATGTTGTCACACTCGTGATGTCACGCTCATGTTGTCACACTCGTGATGTTACGCTCATGTTGTCACGCTCGTGATGTCACGCTCATGTTGTCACGCTCATGTTGCCACACTCGTGATGTCAGCTCATGTTGTCACACTTGTGATGTCACGCTCGTGATGTCACGCTCATGTTGTCACGCTCATGTTGTCACACTCGTGATGTCACGCTCATGTTGTCACACTCGTGATGTTACGCTCATGTTGTCACGCTCGTGATGTCACGCTCATGTTGTCACACTCGTGATGTCACGCTCATGTTGTCACACTCGTGATGTTACGCTCATGTTGTCACGCTCGTGATGTCACGCTCATGTTGTCACGCTCATGTTGTCACGCTCATGTTGTCACACTCGTGATGTCACGCTCATGTTGTCACACTCGTAATGTTACGCTCATGTTGTCACGCTCGTGATGTCACGCTCATGTTGTCACGCTCATGTTGTCACACTCGTGATGTCACGCTCATGTTGTCACACTCGTGATGTTACGCTCATGTTGTCACGCTCGTGATGTCACGCTCATGTTGTCACGCTCATGTTGTCACGCTCATGAGGTCACGCTCGTGTTGTCACGCTCATGTTGTCACGCTTGTGATGTCACGCTTGTGATGTCACACTCGTGATGTCACGCTCGTGATGTCACGCTCGTGATGTCACGCTCGTGATGTCACGCTCATGTTGTCACGCTCATGTTGTCACACTCGTGATGTCACGCTCATGTTGTCACACTCGTGATGTTACGCTCATGTTGTCACGCTCGTGATGTCACGCTCATGTTGTCACACTCGTGATGTCACGCTCATGTTGTCACACTCGTGATGTCACGCTCATGTTGTCACACTCGTGATGTCACGCTCATGTTGTCACACTCGTGATGTCACGCTCATGTTGTCACACTCGTGTTGTCACGCTCATGTTGCCACACTCGTGATGTCAGCTCATGTTGTCACACTTGTGATGTCACGCTCATGTTGTCACGCTCGTGTTGTCACACTCGTGTTGTCACGCTCGTGTTGTCACACTCGTGTTGTCACGCTCATGTTGCCACACTCGTGATGTCAGCTCATGTTGTCACACTTGTGATGTCACGCTCGTGATGTCACGCTCATGTTGTCACGCTCATGTTGTCACACTCGTGATGTCACGCTCATGTTGTCACACTCGTGATGTTACGCTCATGTTGTCACGCTCGTGATGTCACGCTCATGTTGTCACGCTCATGTTGTCACACTCGTGATGTCACGCTCATGTTGTCACGCTCGTGATGTCACGCTTGTGATGTCACGCTCGTGATGTCACGCTTGTGATGTCACGCTCATGTTGTCACGCTCGTGATGTCATGCTCGTGATGTCACGCTTGTGATGTCACGCTCATGTTGTCACGCTCGTGATGTCATGCTCGTGATGTCACGCTCGTGTTGTCACGCTCGTGTTGTCACGCTCGTGATGTCACGCTCGTGATGTCACGCTCGTGATGTCACGCTCGTGATGTCACGCTCGTGATGTCACGCTCGTGATGTCACGCTCATGTTGTCACGCTCGTGATGTCACGCTCATGTTGTCACACTCGTGATGTCACGCTCGTGATGTCACGCTCATGTTGTCACGCTCGTGATGTCACACTCGTGATGTCACGCTCGTGATGTCACGCTCATGTTGTCACACTCGTGTTGTCACACTCGTGATGTCACGCTCATGTTGTCACACTCGTGTTGTCACACTCGTGATGTCACGCTCATGTTGTCACACTCGTGTTGTCACACTCGTGATGTTACGCTCGTGATGTCACGCTCGTGATGTCACGCTCGTGATGTCACGCTCGTGATGTCACGCTCGTGATGTCACACTCGTGATGTCACGCTCGTGATGTCACGCTCGTGATGTCACACTCGTGATGTCACACTCGTGATGTCACGCTCGTGATGTCACGCTCGTGATGTCACGCTCGTGATGTCACGCTCGTGATGTCACACTCGTGATGTCACGCTCGTGATGTCACGCTCATGTTGTCACACTCGTGATGTCACGCTCATGTTGTCACACTCGTGTTGTCACACTCGTGATGTCACGCTCATGTTGTCACACTCGTGTTGTCACACTCGTGATGTCACGCTCATGTTGTCACGCTCGTGATGTCACGCTCATGTTGTCACACTCGTGATGTCACGCTCATGTTGTCACACTCGTGATGTCACGCTCATGTTGTCACACTCGTGATGTCACGCTCATGTTGTCACACTCGTGTTGTCACACTCGTGATGTCACGCTCATGTTGTCACACTCGTGTTGTCACACTCGTGATGTCACGCTCATGTTGTCACACTCGTGTTGTCACGCTCATGTTGTCACACTCGTGTTGTCACACTCGTGATGTCACGCTCATGTTGTCACGCTCATGTTGTCACGCTCATGTTGTCACGCTCGTGATGTCACGCTCATGTTGTCACACTCGTGTTGTCACACTCGTGATGTCACGCTCATGTTGTCACACTCGTGTTGTCACACTCGTGATGTCACGCTCATGTTGTCACACTCGTGATGTCACGCTCGTGATGTCACGCTCATGTTGTCACACTCGTGTTGTCACACTCGTGATGTCACGCTCATGTTGTCACATTCGTGATGTCACGCTCGTGATGTCACGCTCGTGATGTCACGCTCGTGATGTCACGCTCGTGATGTCACGCTCGTGATGTCACGCTCGTGATGTCACGCTCATGTTGTCACACTCGTGATGTCACGCTCATGTTGTCACGCTCGTGATGTCACGCTCGTGATGTCACGCTCATGTTGTCACACTCGTGTTGTCACGCTCGTGATGTCACGCTTGTGATGTCACGCTCGTGATGTCACGCTTGTGATGTCACGCTCATGTTGTCACGCTCGTGATGTCATGCTCGTGATGTCACGCTTGTGATGTCACGCTCATGTTGTCACGCTCGTGATGTCATGCTCGTGATGTCACGCTCGTGTTGTCACGCTCATGTTGTCACGCTCGTGATGTCACGCTCGTGATGTCACGCTCGTGATGTCACGCTCGTGATGTCACGCTCGTGATGTCACGCTCGTGATGTCACGCTCATGTTGTCACGCTCGTGATGTCACG
Organism: Callionymus lyra; assembly: GCF_982586985.1. Lineage (NCBI taxonomy): Eukaryota > Metazoa > Chordata > Actinopteri > Syngnathiformes > Callionymidae > Callionymus > Callionymus lyra. Next base: position 5,286,071 of record NC_141822.1, read on the forward strand.
CTCATGTTGTCACACTCGTGTTGTCACACTCGTGATGTCACGCTCATGTTGTCACGCTCATGTTGTCACGCTCGTGATGTCACACTCGTGATGTCACGCTCGTGATGTCACGCTCATGTTGTCACACTCGTGATGTCACACTCGTGATGTCACGCTCATGTTGTCACACTCGTGTTGTCACACTCGTGATGTAACGCTCATGTTGTCACACTCGTGTTGTCACACTCGTGATGTTACGCTCGTGATGTCACGCTCGTGATGTCACGCTCGTGATGTCACGCTCGTGATGTCACGCTCGTGATGTCACACTCGTGATGTCACGCTCGTGATGTCACGCTCGTGATGTCACACTCGTGATGTCACGCTCGTGATGTCACGCTCGTGATGTCACGCTCGTGATGTCACGCTCGTGATGTCACGCTCGTGATGTCACACTCGTGATGTCGTGCTCGTGATGTCACGCTCATGTTGTCACACTCGTGATGTCACGCTCATGTTGTCACACTCGTGTTGTCACACTCGTGATGTCACGCTCATGTTGTCACGCTCGTGTTGTCACACTCGTGATGTCACGCTCATGTTGTCACGCTCGTGATGTCACGCTCGTGATGTCACGCTCGTGATGTCACGCTCGTGATGTCACGCTCGTGATGTCACGCTCGTGATGTCACGCTCATGTTGTCACACTCGTGATGTCACGCTCATGTTGTCACGCTCGTGATGTCACGCTCGTGATGTCACGCTCGTGATGTCACGCTCATGTTGTCACGCTCATGTTGTCACGCTCTTGTTGTCACGCTCATGTTGTCACTCTCATCATGTCATGCTCATCATGTCACGCTCATGTTGTCACACTCGTGTTGTCACGCTCATGTTGTCACGCTCGTGATGTCACGCTCGTGATGTCACGCTCATGTTGTCACACTCGTGATGTCACGCTCGTGATGTCACGCTCATGTTGTCACACTCGTGATGTCACGCTCATGTTGTCACACTTGTGATGTCACGCTCGTGATGTCACGCTCATGTTGTCACACTCGTGATGTCACGCTCATATTGTCACGCTCATGTTGTCACGCTCATGAGGTCACGCTCGTGTTGTCACGCTCATGTTGTCACGCTTGTGATGTCACGCTTGTGATGTCACACTCGTGATCTCACGCTCGTGATGTCACACTCGTGATGTCACGCTCGTGATGTCACGCTCGTGATGTCACGCTCATGTTGTCACACTCGTGATGTCACGCTCGTGATGTCACGCTCATGTTGTCACACTTGTGATGTCACGCTCGTGATGTCACGCTCATGTTGTCACACTTGTGATGTCACGCTCGTGATGTCACGCTCATGTTGTCACACTTGTGATGTCACGCTCTTGATGTCACGCTCATGTTGTCACACTTGTGTTGTCACGCTCGTGATGTCACGCTCATGTTGTCACACTCGTGATGTCACGCTCATGTTGTCACACTTGTGATGTCACGCTCGTGATGTCACGCTCATATTGTCACGCTCATGTTGTCACGCTCATGAGGTCACGCTCATGTTGTCACACTTGTGATGTCACGCTCGTGATGTCACGCTCATATTGTCACGCTCATGTTGTCACGCTCATGAGGTCACGCTCGTGTTGTCACGCTCGTGTTGTCACGCTCGTGTTGTCACTCTCATCATGTCATGCTCATCATGTCACGCTCATGTCACTCTCGTGTCCCCCTACAGGTCGCTTCCTCACCCAGCAGCAGACGTGTGTGTCCAGGTGTCCGGGAGGTTCCTACGCCAGCAGACTGAGCGCCGTGTGTGAACTCTGCCCCGCAGGATGTTTGCTGTGTTCGGACGCTCAACACTGCACTCGCTGTCAGAACACGCGGAAAACTCCGCTCTTCCTGCAGGACGGACTGTGTGTGCCGCAGTGTGACAGGTCAGAGGTCAAACTACAGATCAGTCGCATCGGAGAGTTGAAGAGTTGAATTTTACATTTTATTGAAATGTTAATCATTGAGTTGTTTATTGAATAACTGAGTTCACGTGTTTTTTTTTTACTTTTAATTAGAATTTAGTTCTCAAGCATTTGAAAAAAAAAATGTCAGGTTCAAATTGTATTACATTTAACTGAATGAAAATACATTTAATTCAAAATGAAAAATAAAATAAAGTGGGGAATATATATATATCTTCCCTTCTTTTTCAAATGAACTAGATAATTTATCAACTTAAGAAATGTAATTTATATATATATATATATAAAAGGCTACAAATGAAAAAAAAAAACAATGTATATTATAATTATTGGAATAACTATATTAAAGTGTACTGTTGATAAGTGAAAAAAATCGATTACTTTTGAATATGTTTAAAATGTTTTAAATATATTTAATATATTTCAATATACAAATTATTGAATTAAATTATTAATGTTAAAAAAAAAAAGACATATTGCTTAACTCTTGTGTTATTTCGGGGTCAAGATGATCCGAATGCCCGAAAACAAATGTGTTTGTGGTATTCCTTGTGTTGTCTCAAACAAATTTCAAATATAAAGACCTTAGATCAGGATATTATGACAGACTTTTTAAAATATTTCCTATTGTTGTTGTTGTTGTTGTTGTTATTTATTTGACTAGATCAGTGGTTCATACATGTTTGCTCGTTCAAGTGACATCAAAGGAAACCACTGATGACATCAATAGATCCTTCATGATCTTCTCGATAGTTCAGAACGTTTGGTCGAGAGAACCAGGTCAAGGTCATGTGGAGAAACTTGAAGAGAGAAAGATGTTTTTTGATTAATTTTATTGACCTCTCGTCTTGTTGAACATGAAAGATAAACTTGATGACGTTATGAATGAATTGATGTTTTTTTACATTTGGATTTCTAAGTATTTAAAACCGTTTTTTATTGAAAAACACTTGATCGTTCTTCTGCCTGTTGCACCGAAAGATAATCTTCGTTCTTCCTCCTCAGCGGCTTCTATCCCGTCGGCCCCGTGTGTCGCAGTTGTGCGTCCGGTTGTGCGTCGTGCTGGAGAAACGCCAGTCACTGTCTGCGCTGTGATGATCACCTGCTGCTGCACCAGCACCAGTGTGTGGACGAGTGTCCTCCGGGTCACACGGCCCGCGACGCCCAGTGTCAACTCTGCCCCACTTCCTGTGTGGAGTGCAACGCCCTGGGCCAGTGCACAGGTAGAACCGAGTGTGTGTGTGTACGTGTGTGTGGGCGTGTGTGTGTGTGTGCGTGTGCGTGTGCGTCCGTGTGAGTGTGTGTGCGTGTGTTAGAATCAAGGTGTGTCGAGGACTTTGTCCTGAACAACAGTTGGTTTCCATGAAGTTTGATAATGTGGATCAACAGGTTGGAGCAGATCGTGGCAGAGACATGTGACTGAGACTATAAAAGAGTTCACCTGTGAAGGAGTGTTTCAGTCGCAGAGACATGGAGACTAGAGTTGATCTGTTGTCTTGTTCCATCTGTCTGGATCTACTGAAGGATCCAGTCACTCTTGCATGTGGACACAACTACTGTAAGACCTGTGTTGAAGGTCACTGGCAGGACAAGAACATCTACGAGTGTCCTCAGTGCAGACGGAGCTTCAGCGAGAGACCTGTCCTCCAGAAGAACACTGTGTTAGCAGAGTTAGTGGAGGAGCTGAAGAAGACTGGAGCAGCTGAGGACCTCTGCTCTGCTGGACCTGAAGATGTGACCTGTGACGTCTGCACTGGGAGGAAGAGGAAAGCCCTCAAGTCCTGTCTGGTGTGTCTGGTCTCCTACTGTGACCTTCACCTCCAGACTCATCTACAAGCTCCGGCCTACAGGAGACACAAGCTGGTCCAGCCGTCCAAGCAGCTCCAGGAGATGATCTGCTCTGAACACGAGGAGGAGAAGAAGATGTTCTGTCGTTCTGATCAGCAGCTCATCTGTTCTCTCTGTGCTGTGGACCAACACAAAGATCATGTCATCGTCTCGACCACAGCAGAGAGGAGGGAGAGACAAAAAGTCGTGGATCAGAGTCAAGGAAGGATCCAGCAGAAGATCCAGAAGAGACAGAAGGAAGTGAAGCTGCTCCAGCAGGAGAAGAAGAACATCAGAGTCTCTGCTGATGAAGCAGTGAAGGACAGTCAGGAGACCCTCGTCCAGATGATCCAGATGATCCAGAGAAGAATGCCTGACGTGGAGCAGAAGATCAGATCTCTGCAGGAGACTGAAGACGCTCGAGTCCAAGGACGTCAGGAGCAGCTGGAGCAGGAGATCTCTGAGCTGAAGAAGAAAGAGGCTGAGTTGCAGCAGCTGTCACTCACCGACAGTCACACCATCTTCCTGCAGAACTGGACCTCACTCTCAGAGGTCAGTGAGGACACGACCTCACTCTCAGAGGTCAGTGAAGACACGACCTCCTCCACGACCCTTGAGCAAACTCACTGTCGCTTCGAGGAAGTAACAGCAGCCGTGTCAGCCTGCAGAGACCAAGTCCAGGACCTTCTGAGAGACATGTGGACCGACATCTTAATGATGTTCCTTCCAGAGACCAGAGAGCAGTTCCTCACACACTCACAGGACATCACTCTGGATCCAAACACTGCAGACTCAAGGTTGATGTTGTCTGAAGGAAACAAGAAAGTGACAATCATGAGAAAACATCAGCCTCGTCCTGATCATCCAGACAGATTAAATTCTCTTCAGGTCTTGAGTCAAGAGTCTCTGACTGGACGTTGTTACTGGGAGGTGAAGATAACAGAAGATGTTGCAGTAGCAGTTTCATACAAGAACATCAGAAGATCAGGAAAAGAAAGTTTATTTGGATGTAATGACAAATCTTGGTGTTTATGGTGTGACGACTCTGGTTGTTTATTTATACACAACAACATCCAAACTAAAGTGTCCAGTGTCAGACCCTCCACAGTGGGGGTGTACCTGGATCACTCTGCAGGTCTTCTGTCCTTCTACAGCGTCTCTGAGACCATGACTCTCCTCCACATAGTCCAGACCAGCTTCACTCAACCTCTTCATGCTGGAGTCATAGCTCCGTTCTCGTGTGAGTTTGTGAAGCTGAAGTAGACGACAGTGAGATTGTGAGTCTCCAGGAGTGACATCATCACATGAAGCTTCAATGTTTGGATGAACGTCTCTGAGAACGTTTGTCGTTTGTGCCGCAGTGAAGACACAGTGACGTCATGTGACTGGATTAGAACCTCTGTGATTGGATTGTTACTGATGATGACGAGTCTTCTTTAAGTCTTCTCGTGTGTGTGTGTGTGTGTGTGTGTGTGTGTGTGTGTGTGTGTGTGTGTGTGTGTGTGTGTGTGTGTGTGTGTGTGTGTGTCCTTAAACAATCAGAAGAGTTTGAAAAGTACAGGAATGTTTTTTTCTGATGTATTTATATGAAAAAATAAATGATTGTTATTAAAATATTCCAACTATTATTTATTCAACAGTACATTTATATGAACCATGAAATAAGTAGAAAAAACACAATTTATTTTATAAATAAATCTGACAAAATAACAAATATATCAAATTAACTACAACATCACAGTAGCATTTATTACATTTACTATTACTATATTTCTCTTTGTTCTTGTTCTTATTTTATTTTGATTTATTTTTTATGAAAAATTGCTGTATTTGCTGTGGCTATTGGAAAAAAACAACATCAATAAAGTTCTACCTTACCTTACCTTACCTTACCTTACTAAACATTAACATTACATTTACAAAGGAGATCTCCAGAGGAATCAATAAAGTTTGTCTGGCTGACCATCCATGAGATCAAAGTCACATATATTATATTTACTAAGACATCATAGTCACATATTATATTTGCTAAGAGATCGAAGTCACATATATTATATTTACTAAGAGATCAAAGTCACATATATTATATTTACTAAGAGATCAAAGTCACATATATTATATTTACTAAGAGATCAAAGTCACATATATTATATTTACTAAGAGATCGAAGTCACATATATTATATTTACTAAGAGATCGAAGTCACATATATTATATTTACTAAGAGATCGAAGTCACATAATATCTGCTAAGAGATCGAAGTCACATATATTATATTTACTAAGACATCATAGTCACATATTATATTTGCTAAGAGATCGAAGTCACATATATTATATTTACTAAGAGATCAAAGTCACATATATTATATTTACTAAGAGATCAAAGTCACATATATTATATTTACTAAGAGATCCAAGTCACATATATTATATTTACTAAGAGATCGAAGTCACATAATATCTGCTAAGAGATCGAAGTCACGTATATTATATTTACTAAGACATCATAGTCACATATTATCTTTGCTAAGAGATCGAAGTCACATATATTATATTTACTAAGACATCATAGTCACATATTATCTTTGCTAAGAGATCGAAGTCACATATATTATATTTACTAAGACATCATAGTCACATGTTATATTTGCTAAGAGATCGAAGTCACATATATTATATTTACTAAGACATCATAGTCACATATTATATTCGCTAAGAGATCGAAGTCACATATATTATATTTACTAAGACATCATAGTCACATATTATATTAACTAAGAGATCAAAGTCACATATATTATATTTACTAAGACATCATAGTCACATATTATATTTGCTAAGAGATCAAAGTCACATATATTATATTTACTAAGAGATCATAGTCACATATTATATTTGCTAAGAGATCAAAGTCACATATATTATATTTACTAAGAGATCAAAGTCACATATTATATTTGCTAAGAGATCGAAGTCACATATGTTAAATTTACTAAGAGATCAAAGTCACATATAATATTTGCTAAGAGATCGAAGTCACATATGTTAAATTTACTAAGAGATCAAAGTCACATATTATATTTGCTAAGAGATCGAAGTCACATATGTTAAATTTACTAAGAGATCAAAGTCACATATAATATTTGCTAAGAGATTGAAGTCACATATATTATATTTACTAAGAGATCAAAGTCACATATATTATATTAACTAAGACATCATAGTCACATATATTATATTTACTAAGACATCATAGTCACATATATTATATTTACTAAGACATCATAGTCACATATATTATATTTACTAAGACATCATAGTCACATATATTATATTTACTAGGACATCATAGTCACATATATTATATTTACTAAGACATCATAGTCACATATATTATATTTACTAGGACATCATAGTCACATATATTATATTTACTAAGACATCATAGTCACATATATTATATTTACTAAGACATCATAGTCACATATATTATATTTACTAAGACATCATAGTCACATATATTATATTTACTAAGACATCATAGTCACATATATTATATTTACTAAGACATCATAGACACATATATTATATTTGCTAAGAAATCATAGTCACGTATTATATTTGCTAAGAGATCGAAGTCCCATATATTATATTTACTAAGACATCATAGTGACATATATTATATTTGCTAAGAGATCGAAGTCACATATATTATATTTGCTAAGAGATCGAAGTCACATATATTATATTTACTAAGAGATCGAAGTCACATATATTATATTTACCAAGAGATCGAAGTCACATATATTATATTTACTAAGAGATTGAAGTCACATATATTATATTAACTAAGAGATCAAAGTCACATATATTATATTTACTAAGAGATTGAAGTCACATATATTATATTTACTAGGACATCATAGTCACATATATTATATTTACTAAGACATCATAGTCACATATATTATATTTACTAAGACATCATAGACACATATATTATATTTGCTAAGAAATCATAGTCACGTATTATATTTGCTAAGAGATCGAAGTCCCATATATTATATTTACTAAGACATCATAGTGACATATATTATATTTGCTAAGAGATCGAAGTCACATATATTATATTTGCTAAGAGATCGAAGTCACATATATTATATTTACTAAGAGATCGAAGTCACATATATTATATTTACCAAGAGATCGAAGTCACATATATTATATTTACTAAGAGATTGAAGTCACATATATTATATTAACTAAGAGATCAAAGTCACATATATTATATTTACTAAGAGATTGAAGTCACATATATTATATTTACTAAGAGATTGAAGTCACATATATTATATTTACTAAGAGATCAAAGTCACATATATTATATTTACTAAGAGATCAAAGTCACATATATTATATTTACTAAGAGATCCAAGTCACATATATTATATTTACTAAGAGATCGAAGTCACATAATATCTGCTAAGAGATCGAAGTCACGTATATTATATTTACTAAGACATCATAGTCACATATTATCTTTGCTAAGAGATCGAAGTCACATATATTATATTTACTAAGACATCATAGTCACATATTATCTTTGCTAAGAGATCGAAGTCACATATATTATATTTACTAAGACATCATAGTCACATATTATATTTGCTAAGAGATCGAAGTCACATATATTATATTTACTAAGACATCATAGTCACATATTATATTCGCTAAGAGATCGAAGTCACATATATTATATTTACTAAGACATCATAGTCACATATTATATTCGCTAAGAGATCGAAGTCACATATATTATATTTACTAAGACATCATAGTCACATATTATATTAACTAAGAGATCAAAGTCACATATATTATATTTACTAAGACATCATAGTCACATATTATATTTGCTAAGAGATCAAAGTCACATATATTATATTTACTAAGAGATCATAGTCACATATTATATTTGCTAAGAGATCAAAGTCACATATATTATATTTACTAAGAGATCAAAGTCACATATTATATTTGCTAAGAGATCGAAGTCACATATGTTAAATTTACTAAGAGATCAAAGTCACATATAATATTTGCTAAGAGATCGAAGTCACATATGTTAAATTTACTAAGAGATCAAAGTCACATATTATATTTGCTAAGAGATCGAAGTCACATATGTTAAATTTACTAAGAGATCAAAGTCACATATAATATTTGCTAAGAGATCGAAGTCACATATATTATATTTACTAAGAGATCAAAGTCACATATATTATATTAACTAAGACATCATAGTCACATATATTATATTTACTAAGACATCATAGTCACATATATTATATTTACTAAGACATCATAGTCACATATATTATATTTACTAAGACATCATAGTCACATATATTATATTTACTAGGACATCATAGTCACATATATTATATTTACTAAGACATCATAGTCACATATATTATATTTACTAGGACATCATAGTCACATATATTATATTTACTAAGACATCATAGTCACATATATTATATTTACTAAGACATCATAGTCACATATATTATATTTACTAAGACATCATAGTCACATATATTATATTTACTAAGACATCATAGTCACATATATTATATTTACTAAGACATCATAGACACATATATTATATTTGCTAAGAAATCATAGTCACGTATTATATTTGCTAAGAGATCGAAGTCACATATATTATATTTACTAAGACATCATAGTGACATATATTATATTTGCTAAGAGATCGAAGTCACATATATTATATTTGCTAAGAGATCGAAGTCACATATATTATATTTACTAAGAGATCGAAGTCACATATATTATATTTACCAAGAGATCGAAGTCACATATATTATATTTACTAAGAGATTGAAGTCACATATATTATATTAACTAAGAGATCAAAGTCACATATATTATATTTACTAAGAGATTGAAGTCACATATATTATATTTACTAGGACATCATAGTCACATATATTATATTTACTAAGACATCATAGTCACATATATTATATTTACTAAGACATCATAGACACATATATTATATTTGCTAAGAAATCATAGTCACGTATTATATTTGCTAAGAGATCGAAGTCCCATATATTATATTTACTAAGACATCATAGTGACATATATTATATTTGCTAAGAGATCGAAGTCACATATATTATATTTGCTAAGAGATCGAAGTCACATATATTATATTTACTAAGAGATCGAAGTCACATATATTATATTTACCAAGAGATCGAAGTCACATATATTATATTTACTAAGAGATTGAAGTCACATATATTATATTAACTAAGAGATCAAAGTCACATATATTATATTTACTAAGAGATTGAAGTCACATATATTATATTTACTAAGAGATTGAAGTCACATATATTATATTTACTAAGAGATTGAAGTCACATATATTATATTTACTAAGAGATCAAAGTCACATATATTATATTTACTAAGAGATCAAAGTCACATATATTATATTTACCAAGAGATTGAAGTCACATATATTATATTTACCAAGAGATTGAAGTCACATATATTATATTTACTAAGAGATCAAAGTCACATATATTATATTAACTAAGAGATTGAAGTCACATATATTATATTTACTAAGAGATTGAAGTCACATATATTATATTTACTAAGAGATTGAAGTCACATATATTATATTTACTAAGAGATCAAAGTCACATATATTATATTTACCAAGAGATTGAAGTCACATATATTATATTTACCAAGAGATTGAAGTCACATATATTATATTTACTAAGAGATCAAAGTCACATATATTATATTAACTAAGAGATCAAAGTCACATATATTATATTTACTAAGAGATTGAAGTCACATATATTATATTTACTAAGAGATCAAAGTCACATATATTATATTTACTATGAGATCAAAGTCACATATATTTACTAAGAGATCAAAGTCACATATATTATATTTACTAAGAGATCATAGTCACATATTATATTTACTAAGAGATCAAAGTCACATATATTACATTTACTAAGAGATCAAAGTCACATATAATACATTTACTAACAAATTAAAGTACTTTGTCTTAAAAAATATAATATTCCAATAAATTTTTTTAAAAAAAAGTTACATTCCTTAGCAAAAATAGTTTTAATGTAAATAAATAATTTAATGACAAGAAAAATGCATGATATGAAAAAGTATATAATTTCATTTAATTATTTGAATAAAACGGTTAAGAAAAGAAAGTTTATTAATTAATGTACTATAGAGAGAAATGATAATTAAATTGACTTTAATTGTTTTACAATACGTACAAAATCAAATTGAATAATACAAATAAAGAATCATCACAAAACATTTAAAAGTGTTTTTTTTTTCAAAAGTAGATCAATTAAAGGGAGAATGTAAACAAGCAAGTGAGACAATGACATAAGAGATCAAAGTCACATATTATATTTACTAAGAGATCAAAGTCACATATATTATATTTACTAAGAGATCAAAGTCACATATATTATATTTACTAAGAGATCAAAGTCACATATATTATATTTACTAAGAGATCAAAGTCACATATATTATATTTACTAAGAGATCAAAGTCACATATATTATATTTACTAACAGATCAAAGTCACATATGTTATATTTACTAAGACATCATAGTCACATATGTTATATTTACTAAGACATCATAGTCACATATTATATTTACTAAGAGATCATAGTCACATATTATATTTACTAAGAGATCAAAGTCACATATATTATATTTACTAAGACATCATAGTCACATATGTTATATTTACTAAGACATCATAGTCACATATTATATTTACTAAGAGATCAAAGTCACATATTATATTTACTAAGAGATCAAAGTCACATATATTATATTTACTAAGAGATCAAAGTTTAACTGCACGTCAACAAACTATCAGTGTGAACTTCCTCCCTCAGACCAGCCATCAGACCTGAAGCAGGTTCTCATGACGGCATGAATAGAAAAACATATTTTCTCTTCACATCAGTCTCACATCTATTTGTGTCTCTTGCTAAGAGCTTTTCTTTGTCCAGGTTGCGAAGCCTCTCACTTCCTGCTCGACGGCCTGTGTGTCCTCGTCTGCCCCGAGAGCTTCTACGAGGACAGAGGGCGGCGACAGTGTTTGCATTGTCACCACGACTGCGAAGTGTGCGACGGACCGGACAGTAACGACTGCGACGCCTGCGTCGACCCCGAGGCGTCGCTGCACGACGGCGCTTGTGTTTCCGTGTGTCCGTCGCATGCCTTCAGAGACGCCACCACGTCAGAGTGTGAAGGTGATTTGTTTTTTGCTCTTCACATGTGACATGTGTTCAAGTATCAGGCAAGATTTCTGAGCTTCACGTGTTTTAGTTTGTATCGTGATACAGTTGTGTAGTGAAGAAACCGTATCATGATACAGTTGTGTAGTGAAGACACTTTATTGTTATACAGTTGTGTAGTAAAGACACTGTATCATGATACAGTTGTGTAGTGAAGACACTGTATCGTGATACAGTTGTGTAGTGAAGACACTGTATCATGAAACAGTTGTGTAGGGAAGACACTGTATCGTGATACAGTTGTGTAGTGAAGACACTGTATCGTGATACAGTTGGGTAGTGAAGACACTGTATCATGAAACAGTTGTGTAGGGAAGACACTGTATCGTGATACAGTTGGGTAGTGAAGACACTGTATCATGAAACAGTTGTGTAGGGAAGACACTGTATCGTGATACAGTTGTGTAGTGAAGACACTGTATCGTGATACAGTTGGGTAGTGAAGACACTGTATCATGAAACAGTTGTGTAGGGAAGACACTGTATCGTGATACAGTTGTGTAGTAAAGACACTGTATCATGATACAGTTGTGTAGTGAAGACACTGTATCGTGATACAGTTGGGTAGTGAAGACACTGTATCATGAAACAGTTGTGTAGGGAAGACACTGTATCGTGATACAGTTGTGTAGTGAAGACACTGTGTCATGATACAACTGTGTAGTAAAGACACTATATCGTGATACAGTTGTGTAGTGAAGACACTGTATCGTGATACAGTTGTGTAGTGAAGACACTGTATCGTGATACAGTTGGGTAGTGAAGACACTGTATCATGAAACAGTTGTGTAGGGAAGACACTGTATCGTGATACAGTTGTGTAGTGAAGACACTGTATCATGAAACAGTTGTGTAGGGAAGACACTGTATCGTGATACAGTTGTGTAGTGAAGACACTGTATCGTGATACAGTTGTGTAGTGAAGACACTGTATCATGAAACAGTTGTGTAGGGAAGACACTGTATCGTGATACAGTTGTGTAGGGAAGACACTGTATCGTGATACAGTTGTGTAGTGAAGACACTGTATCGTGATACAGTTGGGTAGTGAAGACACTGTATCATGAAACAGTTGTGTAGGGAAGACACTGTATCGTGATACAGTTGGGTAGTGAAGACACTGTATCATGAAACAGTTGTGTAGGGAAGACACTGTATCGTGATACAGTTGTGTAGTGAAGACACTGTATCGTGATACAGTTGGGTAGTGAAGACACTGTATCATGAAACAGTTGTGTAGGGAAGACACTGTATCGTGATACAGTTGTGTAGTGAAGACACTGTATCGTGATACAGTTGTGTAGTGAAGACACTGTATCGTGATACAGATGTCTAGAGAAGACACTGTATCGTGATACAGTTGTGTAGTGAAGACACTGTATCGTGATACAGTTGTGTAGTGAATACTATCGTGATACAGTTGTGTAGTGAAGACACTGTGTCATGATACAACTGTGTAGTAAAGACACTATATCGTGATACAGTTGTGTAGTGAAGACACTGTATCGTGATACAGTTGTGTAGTGAAGACACTGTATCGTGATACAGTTGGGTAGTGAAGACACTGTATCATGAAACAGTTGTGTAGGGAAGACACTGTATCGTGATACAGTTGTGTAGTGAAGACACTGTATCGTGATACAGTTGGGTAGTGAAGACACTGTATCATGAAACAGTTGTGTAGGGAAGACACTGTATCGTGATACAGTTGGGTAGTGAAGACACTGTATCATGAAACAGTTGTGTAGGGAAGACACTGTATCGTGATACAGTTGTGTAGTGAAGACACTGTATCGTGATACAGTTGGGTAGTGAAGACACTGTATCATGAAACAGTTGTGTAGGGAAGACACTGTATCGTGATACAGTTGTGTAGTAAAGACACTGTATCATGATACAGTTGTGTAGTGAAGACACTGTATCGTGATACAGTTGGGTAGTGAAGACACTGTATCATGAAACAGTTGTGTAGGGAAGACACTGTATCGTGATACAGTTGTGTAGTGAAGACACTGTATCGTGATACAGTTGTGTAGTGAAGACACTGTATCGTGATACAGATGTCTAGAGAAGACACTGTATCGTGATACAGTTGTGTAGTGAAGACACTGTATCGTGATACAGTTGTGTAGTGAATACTATCGTGATACAGTTGTGTAGTGAAGACACTGTGTCATGATACAACTGTGTAGTAAAGACACTATATCGTGATACAGTTGTGTAGTGAAGACACTGTATCGTGATACAGTTGTGTAGTGAAGACACTGTATCGTGATACAGTTGGGTAGTGAAGACACTGTATCATGAAACAGTTGTGTAGGGAAGACACTGTATCGTGATACAGTTGTGTAGTGAAGACACTGTATCATGAAACAGTTGTGTAGGGAAGACACTGTATCGTGATACAGTTGTGTAGTGAAGACACTGTATCGTGATACAGTTGTGTAGTGAAGACACTGTATCATGAAACAGTTGTGTAGGGAAGACACTGTATCGTGATACAGTTGTGTAGTAAAGACACTGTATCATGATACAGTTGTGTAGTGAAGACACTGTATCGTGATACAGTTGGGTAGTGAAGACACTGTATCATGAAACAGTTGTGTAGGGAAGACACTGTATCGTGATACAGTTGTGTAGTGAAGACACTGTATCGTGATACAGTTGTGTAGTGAAGACACTGTATCGTGATACAGATGTCTAGAGAAGACACTGTATCGTGATACAGTTGTGTAGTGAAGACACTGTATCGTGATACAGTTGTGTAGTGAATACTATCGTGATACAGTTGTGAAGTGAAGACACTGTGTCATGATACAACTGTGTAGTAAAGACACTGTATCGTGATACAGTTGTGTAGTGAAGACACTGTATCGTGATACAGTTGTGTAGTGAAGACACTGTATCGTGATACAGTTGGGTAGTGAAGACACTGTATCATGAAACAGTTGTGTAGGGAAGACACTGTATCGTGATACAGTTGTGTAGGGAAGACACTGTATTGTGATACATCTGTGTAGTGAAGACACTGTATCATGATACAGTTGTGTAGTGGAGACACTTTATCATGATACAGTTTTGTAGTGAAGACACTGTATCGTGATAAAGTTGTGAAGTTAAGACACTGTATCAAGATACAGTTGTGTAGAGAAGACACTGTATCGTGATACAGTTGTGTAGTGAAGACACTGTATCTTGATACAGTTGTCTAGTGAAGACACTGTATCGTGATACAGTTGTGTAGTGAAGACACTGTATCTTGATACAGTTGTGTAGTGAAGACACTGTATCGTGATACTGTTGTGTAGTAAAGACCCTGTTTCTTGATACAATTGTGTAGTAAAAACACTGTTTCTTGATACAGTTGTGTAGTGAAGACACTGTATCGTGATACTGTTGTGTAGTAAAGACCCTGTTTCTTGATACGATTGTGTAGTAAAGACCCTGTTTCTTGATACAATTGTGTAGTAAAGACACCGTTTCTTGATACAATTGTGTAGGAAAGACACTGTTTCTTGATACAATTGTGTAGTAAAGACACTGTTTCTTGATACAATTGTGCAGTAAAGACACTGTTTCTTGATACAATTGTGTAGTAAAGACACTGTTTCTTGATACAATTGTGTACTAAAGACACCGTTTATTGATACAATTGTGTAGTAAAGACACTGTTTCTTGATACAATTGTGTAGTAAAGAAACTGTTTCTTGATACAATTGTGTAGTAAAGAAACTGTTTCTTGATACAATTGTGTAGTAAAGAAACTGTTTCTTGATACAATTGTGTTGTAAAGACACCGTTTATTGATACAATTGTGTAGTAAAGACACCGTTTCTTGATACAATTGTGTAGTAAAGAAACTGTTTCTTGATACAATTGTGTTGTAAAGACACCGTTTATTGATACAATTGTGTAGTAAAGACACCGTTTCTTGATACAATTGTGTAGTGAAGAAACTGTTTCTTGATACAATTGTGTTGTAAAGACACCGTTTATTGATACAATTGTGTAGTAAAGACACTGTTTCTTGATACAATTGTGTAGTAAAGACACTGTTTCTTGATACAATTGTGTAGTAAAGACACTGTTTCTTGATACAGCTGTGTAGTAAAGACACTGTTTCTTGATACAATTGTGTACTAAAGACACCGTTTTTTGATACAATTGTGTAGTAAAGAAACTGTTTCTTGATACAATTGTGTTGTAAAGACACCGTTTATTGATACAATTGTGTAGTAAAGACACTGTTTCTTGATACAATTGTGTAGTAAAGACACTGTTTCTTGATACAATTGTGTACTAAAGACACCGTTTATTGATACAATTGTGTAGTAAAGACACCGTTTCTTGATACAATTGTGTAGTAAAGAAACTGTTTCTTGATACAATTGTGTAGTAAAGAAACTGTTTCTTGATACAATTGTGTTGTAAAGACACCGTTTATTGATACAATTGTGTAGTAAAGACACCGTTTCTTGATACAATTGTGTAGTAAAGAAACTGTTTCTTGATACAATTGTGTTGTAAAGACACCGTTTATTGATACAATTGTGTAGTAAAGACACCGTTTCTTGATACAATTGTGTAGTAAAGAAACTGTTTCTTGATACAATTGTGTTGTAAAGACACCGTTTATTGATACAATTGTGTAGTAAAGACACTGTTTCTTGATACAATTGTGTAGTAAAGACACTGTTTCTTGATACAATTGTGTAGTAAAGACACTGTTTCTTGATACAATTGTGTAGTAAAGACACTGTTTCTTGATACAATTGTGTAGTAAAGACACTGTTTCTTGATACAATTGTGTAGTAAAGACACTGTTTCTTGATACAGCTGTGTAGTGAAGACAAGTATCATGGCTGTATGACGATTCAGTTGTGAGTTGTATCTGAAGTACGTTTTATTTGTATCACTATTATATTAACATGTTTATACCAAATTAAAAAAGCAGAATATTAAAAAATATTGAATTTTGAACAAATATTTTTAAATAATTGGAATAAGAATATAAAACTCTGTGTGAATATATACTGTATATATTGATAAAGATATAAATTTATATAAACACAAATCCAACCTTCAATATATAAAGTATTTAATTAAATTATTTAAAAAAACATTTAATTAAAAAAAAATGTAACATTTTAAATGTAATGATTTTAATGTTATAATGTAATACTCTGATGACACCGATATACTTCCGTAGAACTGCTTCAAATACGTATAATGGATCCAACATTGGTCACGTTGTATAAAGAGGACATTATTAACGTATAGTTTCACGTATATTTGCTGGAAGATGCGTCGAGAACAAACACCAGAGAGTCGTGAGGACCGTCAGTGAACAGCTGGAGACTCGGAGCTAAAATTAGCTTCTAATAATGAAAGCATGACGTCCAGCACGGATCTGATGACGGACGGAACCTGTTTCTTATCATCGTGTTTATCATCCTTTCTTTCTCGTTCACCGTCAAACACTTTTGCTCCTTTAAATACAACGTTGATAAAATAGTTGCAATATTTTGTGACTTCAGTTCATTTTACCTGAATGTCTTGAAATAGACTTGAAGTCCATCGTGACTATATATCTAAGTTATATCAGTTATTTAGATACTAAATACATCTAACTTAGATATAATTTAGTTCCTAAGTAACTGATATAAATTAGATATAATTTAGTTCCTAAGTAACTGATGTAACTTAGATATGATTTAGTTCCTAAGTAACTTATAAAACATAGATATGATTTAGTTCCTAAGTAACTGATATAACTTAGATATGATTTAGTTCCTAAGTAACTGATATAACTTAGATATAATTTAGTTCCTAAGTAACTGATATAACTTAGATATGATTTAGTTCCTAAGTAACTGATATAACTTAGATATGATTTAGTTCCTAAGTAACTGATATAACTTAGATATGATTTAGTTCCTAAGTAACTGATATAACTAAGATATGATTTAGTTCCTAAGTAACTGATATAACTTAGATATAATTTAGTTCCTAAGTAACTGATATAACTTAGATATGATTTAGTTCCTAAGTAACTGATATAACTTAGATATGATTTAGTTCCTAAGTAACTGATATAACTTAGATATGATTTAGTTCCTAAGTAACTGATATAACTTAGATATAATTTAGTTCCTAAGTAACTGATATAACTTAGATATGATTTAGTTCCTAAGTAACTGATATAAATTAGATATAATTTAGTTCCTAAGTAACTGATATAACTTAGATATGATTTAGTTCCTAAGTAACTGATATAAATTAGATATAATTTAGTTCCTAAGTAACTGATATAACTTAGATATAATTTAGTTCCTAAGTAGCTGATATAAATTAGATATCATTTAGTTCCTAAGTAACTGATATAACTTAGATATAATTTAGTTCCTAAGTAGCTGATATAAATTAGATATAATTTAGTTCCTAAGTAACTGATATAACTTAGATATCATTTAGTTCCTAAGTAGCTGATATAAATTAGATATAATTTAGTTCCTAAGTAACTGATATAAATTAGATATAATTTAGTTCCTAAGTAACTGATATAAATTAGATATAATTTAGTTCCTAAGTAACTGATATAACTTAGATATAATTTAGTTCCTAAGTAACTGATATAAATTAGATATAATTTAGTTCCTAAGTAACTGATATAAATTGGATATAATTTAGTTCCTAAGTAACTGATATAAATTAGATATAATTTAGTTCCTAAGTAACTGATATAACTTAGATATAATTTAGTTCCTAAGTAACTGATATAAATTAGATATAATTTAGTTCCTAAGTAACTGATATAACTTAGATATAATTTAGTTCCTAAGTAGCTGATATAAATTAGATATAATTTAGTTCCTAAGTAACTGATATAACTTAGATATGATTTAGTTCCTAAGTAGCTGATATAACTTAGATATGATTTAGTTCCTAAGTAACTGATATAAATTAGATATAATTTAGTTCCTAAGTAACTGATATAACTTAGATATGATTTAGTTCCTAAGTAACTGATATAACTTAAATGTAATTTAGTTCCTAAGTAACTGATATAACTTAGATATGATTTAGTTCCTAAGTAACTGATATAACTTAGATATGATTTAGTTCCTAAGTAACTGATATAACTTAGATATGATTTAGTTCCTAAGTAACTGATATAACTTAGATATGATTTAGTTCCTAAGTAACTGATATTACTTAGATATCATTTAGTTCCTAAGTAACTGATATAACATAGATATCATTTAGTTCCTAAGAAACTGATATAACATAGATATCATTTAGTTCCTAAGTAACTGATATAACTTAGATATCATTTAGTTCCTAAGTAACTGATATAACATAGATATAATTTAGTTCCTAAGTAACTGATATAACTTAGATATCATTTAGTTCCTAAGTAACTGATATAACATAGATATCATTTAGTTCCTAAGTAACTGATATAACTTAGATATCATTTAGTTCCTAAGTAACTGATATAACATAGATATCATTTAGTTCCTAAGTAACTGATATAACTTAGATATCATTTAGTTCCTAAGTAACTGATATAACATAGATATCATTTAGTTCCCAAGTAACTGATATAACTCAGATATGATTTAGTTCCTAAGTAACTGATATAACTTAGATATCATTTAGTTCCCAAGTAACTGATATAACTTAGATGTGATTTAGTTCCTAATTAACTGATATAACATAGATATCATTTAGTTCCTCACTGAGATCGTTGCGGGATCGACTGGAGTGGATTTTCCGAGCGTTCCCTCAATCCTCTCCTCGCCCGAGTGTGTCTGCAGTTTGATGCTGAGCCTGAAATAGATTCTCTGGGAGGTAACAGGCATCTGTCAGAGTCTGAACGCACAACACAGACTCACTTCCCCGGAGAATCTGTTTTTCTTCTTCTCCTCCGTTCACAAGCGAAAGCAGCAGGAAACAAAATAACGTGGAAGTCACTTCCTGTTTCTGTCACTTCCTGTTTCTGTCACTTCCTGTTTCTGTCACTTCCTGTTTCTGTCACTTAAGTTTAAGGAAATGTGTCGTCGAAACGTTTTTAGTCTTCGTCACCAGATGTTTGAGGGTTTTTATTTAATCATTCAATTCAAACATTGGTTTATTAAAAGGTTGAATTTGTTTTCATTTCATTGAAATTCAATAAATTATTTCTTATTTAATTTAATATAATTTAATTATACTGTAATTCCTATATTGAATTCAAAAGACGAGAAATGACAAATATACTGAATTTAGAACTTTTTTTAAAAGTCGGAAATAAAATATCAAACTTTATGTGTAAAAATTTGATCCTTTAAAATTATTACATTTTTCAATTTAATTATTAAATTTTAAAATTGAAAAAAGTTCAAGATTTGAATAAAACGGCCAAGAGTTTGGCTTTTTTAGAAAAAAAAAAAAAAATTCTACACAGATTATTAATAGAAATGTTGATTTACTTTTAATTAATTTTATTTTTAATAAATCAAAAATGTATTAATTAATCGGGTTTTACTTCCAAATAGAGTTTGATCATTTGATTCCAATAATTAAAATGTCTTTTGTTTTTTTTAACAGATTTAAAACATTTTATTTTTTTATATATATATATAGTCGTCTTTTAAATTAAATATAAAAAAGTTGGTATAATAAAGTCACCAGACATTACCAATAGAGTACAGATCTACTTTCAGCCAATCATGATGGAACTTTTATAACATTTTATATTGTATTTAAAACACTACGAAAAAACAAAAAATTGAATTCAAAAAATTAAAATTGTAATAATTGAATAAAGAAAATCAAACTCTATTGATATTATTATTTAAATAAAACAAATTCAACTTTAAGTAAAACACATCTGCGCTTGTTTTCATCACTTTAAAGATAGTTTCTTCTTCTTCTTCTTCCACAGACTGCGACGCCTCCTGCCTCACCTGCTCGGGCCCCCTGGTGGGCTCCTGCTCCAGCTGCAGGGAGGACCGCGAGTTAGACGCCCACGGACGCTGCCTGCCGTCGCCGGGTCGCTGCGGACCTCGCCAGCACCGGGACCAGGACGGGGAGTGTGGTCCGTGTCACAGGTCCTGCCTCGGCTGCTCCGGTCCGGGCCGGACTCAGTGCCTGAGCTGCGGCCAGAGACGGTTCCTGCTCAGTGAGTCTCGGCGTCTCCACGACCTCCGGGGTCCGGGGTTCGTTGACGATGTTTTGTCTTCGTCGCCGCAGACGGAACGTGTGCAGACGAGTGTCCGTCAGGATTCTATCAGGACGAGGCGCGGCTGGAGTGTGTTTCCTGTCACCCCTCCTGCCGGACCTGCACGGGGGCTCGGGGTCACGAGTGCCTGACCTGCCGAGACCACCTGTTCAGAGACGCACACCAGTGTGTGCACACCTGCAGGCACGGGTACTGGAACACACACACACACACACACACATGGACGCACACATGGACACACAAACACATTGACACACACATGGACACACACATGGACACACACATGGCTCAAACACACGGACACACACATGGACACACACACACATAGACACACACATGGACACACACATGGACACACACATGGACACACAAACACATAGACACACACATGGACACACACATGGACACACAAACACATAGACACACACATGGACACACACATGGACACACACATGGCTCAAACACACGGACACACACATGGACACACACACACATAGACACACACATGGACACACACATGGCTCAAACACACGGACACACACATGGACACACACACACATAGACACACACATGGACACACACATGGCTCAAACACACGGACACACACATGGACACACAAACACATAGACACACACATGGACACACACATGGACACACAAACACATAGACACACACATGGACACACACATGGCTCAAACACACGGACACACACATGGACACACACACACATAGACACACACATGGACACACAAACACATAGACACACACATGGACACACACATGGACGCACACATGGACACACAAACACATAGACACACACATGGACACACACATGGCTCAAACACACGGACACACACATGGACACACACACACACATAGACACACACATGGACACACACATGGACACACACATGGCTCAAACACACGGACACACACATGGACACACACACACATAGACACACACATGGACACACACATGGCTCAAACACATGGACACACACACGGACAAACACACGGACACACACATGGACACACACACACATAGACACACACATGGACACACACATGGCTCAAACACATGGACACACACACGGACAAACACACGGACACACACATGGACACACACACATAGACACACACATGGACACACACATGGCTCAAACACATGGACACACACACGGACAAACACACGGACACACACATGGACACACACACACATAGACACACACTAACAAACACTCATGAAATAATATATTTATACTTGATAATTCCAATGACACTTACACACAAACACAGAGACACACAAACACACAAACACACTCATATAAACACACATACAATCGAAAATCACATGAAAAACGAACACACACTCAAACACTTGCACAGACACTCAACCAAACAACCAAAAACACGCAAATAAAAACACACACAGAGACACACAACACAACACCAGAGTAAAGTACTCCATAATACTACAAATATATACTTGTTACTACACTATCACAACACCAGAGTCAAGTACTGGACAATACTACACATATATACTTGTTACTACACTATCACAACACCAGAGTCAAGTACTCCACAATACTACACATATATACTTGTTACTACACTATCACAACACCAGAGTCAAGTACTCCACAATACTACAAATATATACTTGTTACTACACTATCACAACACCAGAGTCAAGTACTGGACAATACTACACATATATATACTTGTTACTACACTATAACAACACCAGAGTCAAGTACTCCACAATACTACACATATATACTTGTTACTACACTATCACAACACCAGAGTCAAGTACTGGACAATACTACACATATATATACTTGTTACTACACTATCACAACACCAGAGTCAAGTACTGGACAATGCTACACATATATACTTGTTACTACACTATCACAACACCAGAGTCAAGTACTCCACAATACTACACATATATACTTGTTACTACACTATCACAACACCAGAGTCAAGTACTCCACAATACTACACATATATACTTGTTACTACACTATCACAACACCAGAGTCAAGTACTGGACAATACTACACATATATACTTGTTACTACACTATCACAACACCAGAGTCAAGTACTGGACAATACTACACATATATACTTGTTACTACACTATCACAACACCAGAGTCAAGTACTCCACAATACTACACATATATACTTGTTACTACACTATCACAACACCAGAGTCAAGTACTGGACAATACTACACATATATACTTGTTACTACACTATCACAACACCAGAGTCAAGTACTGGACAATACTACACATATATACTTGTTACTACCGGTAACGACCGGTAACGATCGAGATCTAAATCGTCGGAGCCGAGATTTGAACAGAGCTTCATAAAATGCTAGTCACACCTGATGTGAATCAACCACACAGTTTAATTAATGTTTCGTTAAATTCACATGCGTTTAAAGACTCCGGAGAAAGTGACACGGAGGAGGATTTATTTTGACCACGGACCGACCCCCCCGGCGGCGCCGAAAAAGCCCAAAAAACAAAAATACATCCCTGAGACTTTACGGCGCAGAACGCCGGCGCCGGTCGTTACGGTGCAGCTGCACGTGACCGAGTGACGGGACCAAACTAAACGCCGTTATCTCGTCTAATTGAATCTGATCCAACTTTTCAGTCACTATGGCGACGCGGCGGCGAGGGCGTGCGAGGCGTGCGACCCGAGCTGCAGCGAGTGCGAGGACGGAGGCGACGACAGCTGCCTGGGCTGCGAGGAGGGTCGGGTTTATCTGCGGAAAGAAGGTCGCTGCCTCGCCTCCTGCCCGCCGGGACACTTCCTGGACGACAGAACCTGCCGGGCCTGCCACGCCGGCTGCACCAGCTGCTCAGGTACCGCCAGCTCGTTTCCCATCATGCATCACATCTTGACGACGAGGTCTGCAGGCCTGCGATGATGATACACTCGAGCGAGAAGTTTATTGATGAGAAACGTTGATACTATTTTTTATCTCTTTTTAAGATATTACTTTTAGAATTTGTGTTTTTTGTAGAAATACATCAGTATATTCTATGTTTTTTTTACTGAGATGTTGTTTTTATAATAATTTTAATTCAATAATATTTATACTGAAGGCTTGAATTTGTTTTATATTTTAATTAACAGATTTCAATATTTTCAAAATAAGAGTTTATGATTTGGATATTGAAATTGCAAAAATAATAATAATGATTCAAAAAAATTCTTCTTCAATATTTTTAATTTTGTCAATATTATTATTATTATATATTATATATACCAAGCATTTTTAAATTGAATTTAAAAGGCTACAAATTAAAAAATATTTAGAATTAGAATTTTTTTTTTAATTACTAAATTACAATATAAAACTGTATGTCAAAAATAAAAATGCCAAATGTTTAATCGCAAACAATAAATAACTTTATTTAAAAAGAAACACACAAATTCAACCTTTCAATGTAAAAACCTTTTAATTTAATAAACCAAACTTTTCTATTAAATTAAATGTAATGATTTAAAATAAAATAAAAAAGCTTAAAACAGTTTCAACATTTAACCCTAGTGTTATCTCAGGGTCAAGGTGACCCAAAAAAATTGTTTGTAAGTAAGTAAGTCATTTTTTATTTCTTGTGTTGTATCAGGGTCAAGGTCAACGAGGAGCTCTTTGACCTTGACCCTGATACAACACAAGGGATAAAATGAACACATTTGTTGTAGGGTCTCTGGGTCACCTTGACCCAGAGGCAAAACAAGGGATATATCAAACACATTTGTTTTCGGGCCTTCGGGTCACCTTGACCCAGAGACAACGCAAGGGATACCACAAACACGTTTGTTTCCGGGCCTTCATGTCACCTTGACCCAGAGACAACATAAGGGATACCACAAACACATTTGTTTCCGGGCCTTCATGTCACCTTGACCCAGAGACAACACAAGGGATACCACAAACACGTTTGTTTCCGGGCCTTCGGGTCACCTTGACCCAGAGGCAACACAAGGGATACCACAAACACATTTGTTTTCGGGCCTTCGGGTCACCTTGACCCAGAGGCAACACAAGGGATATATCAAACACATTTGTTTTCGGGCCTTCGGGTCACCTTGACCCAGAGACATCAGGGTTAGGATGTTAAACTTCACTGAAACAGGTCTAAGGTTACTAACCACGACTGAACTCCTCAGGAAGCCACGCTCAGGCCTGCGACTCCTGCCAGCCTGGATTCCGACTCTACGACAACATGTGTCTCTCGCTGTGCGACGAGGGAAAGTTTCCTCGGATGAAGGTAACGACTTCCTGACGGTAACGACTTCCTGAAGTTAACGACTTCCCGAAGCACCTTTTAATTCCTGGAACACACTCTGACGCCGGAGTAATAATGTCTCACGAGGCCTCGGGGTCACCATCACTCAGACGGTCGTGAACGTTTGCTTGTGTTAAATAAAGCTCAGAGCGACGCAGATCAAGCATTTGTCAGAGAGAGAGATCCAGGTGGACAGGAAGAGTGATGGGGCAGACTCTATCTTTCTATCATCCCTTCATCTTCCACTCATCCCTCCACCCTCCTCTCATCCCTCCATCCTCCTCTCAACCCTCCATCCTTCTCTCAACCCTCCATCCTCCTCTCATCCCTCCACCCTCCTCTTATCCATCTATCCTCCTCTCATCCCTCCATCCTCCTCTCATCCCTCCACCCTCCTCTCATCCCTCCATCCTCCTCTCAACCCTCCACCCTCCTCTTATCCATCTATCCTCCTCTCATCCCTCCATCCTCCTCTCATCCCTCCACCCTCCTCTCATCCCTCCATCCTTCTCTCATCCATCTATCCTTCTCTCATCCCTCCACCCTCCTCTCATCCATCTATCCTTCTCTCATCCCTCCATTCTCCTCTCGTCCCTCCATCCTCCTCTCAACCCTCAATCCTCCTCTCATCCCTCCATCCTTCTCTCAACCCTCAATCCTCCTCTCAAACCTCAATCCTCCTCTCAACCCTCCATCCTCCTCTCATCCCTCCATCCTCCTCTCAACCCTCCATCCTCCTCTCATCCCTCCATCCTCCTCTCATCCATCCATCCTCCTATCATCCCTCCATCCTTCTCTCATCCATCTATCCTCCTCTCATCCCTCCATCCTTCTCTCAACCCTCCATCCTACTCTCAACCCTCCATTCTCCTCTCGTCCCTCCATCCTCCTCTCAACCCCCCATCCTCCTCTCATCCCCCCATCCTTCTCTCAACCCTCAATCCTCCTCTCAAACCTCAATCCTCCTCTCAACCCTCCATCCTCCTATCATCCCTCCATCCTCCTCTCAACCCTCCATCTTCCTCTCATCCCTCCATCCTTCTCTCAACCCCCATCCTCCTCTCATCCCTCCATACTCCTCTCATCCCTCCATCCTTCTCTCAACCCTCCATCCTTCTCTCAACCCTCCATCCTCCTCTCGTCCCTCCATCCTCCTCTCATCCCTCCACCCTTCTCTCATCCCTCCATCCCTCCTCAGGGCTCCACACACACCTGTGAGGAGTGTGACGTCACCTGTGAGGAGTGCAGAGGTCCAGGACCCTCCAACTGCACAGTCTGCCCCCTGCAGGCCATCCTGGAGTCGGCGGGGCGATGTCTGCTGTGCTGTCGCCACGACGACCAGGCCGGGGAGAGTTCGGAGGACTGTTGCAACTGCACCACGACCAGAGGTTTGACCACAACTGTCAGAACCACTTTTCATTTTCACACAAATACACAAGTATGTATAAGTATATATGTATATAAGTGTATGAGCGTCATCACAATATTGAATATTCAAATGTCGATTTTTTTTAAAATAATATTCAAATGTTGTTTTTTTATTCATTTAATTATACTTTTTAAATTATTAATTTCTACATTGAAAGTTTACATTTTCATTTTTTTCAAACATTATACATAGAGTTTAATTTTCTGATTCCAATAATAATTAAAAAAAAAATAAAAAAAAATCAATACTTTTAAGTCCATAGCCTTTATAAATTCAGTATAAAAATGTTATTTAAATAGTGTCACCAAATAATACTCATTTTTTTAAAGAAGCTGCAAATATCCAAAAAATATAAATTAGAAAAATACTTTTACATACAATTGAATACAATTTGTAAACTTTAAATAAATTGAGTTGAATTGAACAACTAAACAAGATACAACGTAGAAAGACAAAATAAATGTATTTATTATATATTTATATTTAACTATTTAATTTTAGTTGTTTTAATCAATGATCGAATTCATCTAAAATTGAATTTTTAAGTCCTTTATTATGTCTCCATTTTTTTTATTACTTCATTTTATATTGTATCCACGCCAAAAAAATAAAATATAGTAATAACATAATATTTATCTTAAATATATTTTTTACGCGTTTGTAACGAGATAAATAACTATTAATAAAATAATTTGTGAATAAACAACAATTAAGAAATAAATGTGGAAATATTACTGCTTGTATACTTGCTTGAAAATGTATATTTTGTGATTATGTTTTATTTAAAATGATTAATTTAAAGGTGAAAACCAAGAACTCTTCAGTACAAACAAGGTCATCATCTGCATACGAAGTTATTTTCTTGAATTCAAGTGTTTTTTAATCGTCTTTAAATCGACTCAACGTCGTCAGATTAACGCCGAGCCTCGAGTTAGAATCTTTTATTTCCGCGACACGCTGACAAACATTGGCCGAAATAACTTGAATACGCCGGCGTTACCGACAACTTCTCTTCCAAGTCACAGTTGGAACGACCGACCGGCGATAAAACGACCAAATAAAAAGTCTGAGCTCGACCATCTGCTGTCTTGGCTCGACTCGTTCTGTGGCCACGAGATCGTCTTCTATTCCCGACATGACGCAGCAACACGGATCGTTTTCACTCCGTTTGTCATTGATAGTGATTTGATGCTTGTGTTTGGACGAAAAATGTTTTCTTCATCTAGAAAATCAATAGTTGAAAATAGAAAACTTTTTATAATCGAACATACTTTAAAACAAAATGTATGGTTAGCCTTGTTAGCGCAGTAGCATGGTTAGCATGGTTAGCACCTAATTAAGATAGGACTTTTGGGAGATTTTGGGGAAAGATCCTTATTTATATTAATATTTTTAACGTGTCTTCTTAATTCAACACCGACTCTACCTCAGAATGATAAGCTAAGCTAGCCAGTATGGAAGTAGATAACCAGATAGCCAATAAATATTGACGCTTTGAATATATATATATTTTAAATTATTATTGTATTGAAACGTTGTTATTTTAACAATGAAATAAAAAACATTTGAATAAGAAAATTCTATAATGAAAGCTTGAATTATTTTTTTTAATGAAAAGTTGAATTTAATCATTAAAAGGTTGAAAGTTTTTTATTAAAAAGAATAAATTCAATATTATTTATTTAAAAGTACAACAATACAACTGTGTCCACCAGCAAAAAAGGTCACTTGATCGAACTGTCAGCCAATCACAGTAGAACTATTATCAACCATTTTTAAATTGAATTTAAAAGCCTAGGAATTAAAAAAGATTGTATTTAGAACATTTATTTTTGAATTATTTTAATAAGAATATATAAATCTATGTGTAAAAAAAATATTTAAAAAAATATATATATATTTTTTTTTAAACTTTTTATTCAACCTTTCAATATATATAATAAAATATATATACTGTATATATATATATATAATTTTTGTTAGTGTTTAATATTTGTTGTTTGAATAATTTGAATAATGACTAGAAACTTTGGTTGAAAATGTTCAGATGTGTGAAATTTTCCCTGTGAAAATGACAATGAAAAAAAAACATTTGAATAAGAAAATTCTATATTGAAAGCTTGAATAAGTTTTTTTTAATTAGTTTGAATTCAATCATTTGTACATTAAAAGGTTGAAAGTTTTTTTATTTAAAAAAACAACATCCATTTTTTTTTTTTTTAATATTTGATGTTTTTACTTCTTATTCAACCTTTCAATATATTTAATAAAATTATATGTTTATATACATTGTTTAGTGTTTAATATTTTTTGTTTTTAATTAATTTGAATAATGAATATGAAACTTTGGTTTGATAGAGGATAGCATCTATCATATCAACCATTTTTAAATAAAATTAAAGGGCAAAAAAAATGTATTTAGAACATTTGTTTTTGAATTATTTGAATAAGAATATATAAATCTATGTGTAAAAAAAATGTATTATTATTGTTTTCAATTCATACTCAACCTTTCAATATATATATAATACAATTATGTATATAAATGTTTAAGTGTTTAATATTTATATATTATAATTTGAATAATGCAAACTTTGGTTGAAAATGTTGAATTTTGAATGTTCAGATACATGGGATTTTCCTTTTAAAAATCACAATGAAAAAAAAAATGAAATGAATATAATATAATATAATATAATATAATATAATATGAAACATAATAAACCTGTGTTTCCAGGCGAGTGCGTCCTCAGCACCAACCTGGCGTTCCGTAACGAGGACGAGGACGAGGAGCTGCGAGGAAACCTGAGCGTCTTCATCGTGGCGTGCGTCCTGCTGGTGCTGGTGTTGGTCGCCATCGTCTTCATCGTCCGACACTCGCGCTCCAAGCGAGCTCCGCCCGACATCCCGCCGCGAGGCTACGAGAAGCTCGGCGGCTTCGGCGGCTACAGCTCCAACGCCGGCGCCTCCGGTGGCCGCCCCCAGGAGTCGCAGCTGGTGGACCTCGCGGAGCGCCGACCCAAGAGTAGAGACCAAGACGACGACGAGGACGACGACGAGGACATCGTGTACATGGGTCAGGACGGCACCGTCTACAGGAAGTTCCGTTACGGACAGTTGGCCGACGACAACGGGGACGAGCTGGAGTACGACGACGAGAGTTACACGTACAGATGAAGTACAAATACATCAAATATCTGGAACGTACGTGACAAGTTTTGAGGCAAACTTTACATCAAAAATATATTTTTTAGATATAATGGAGAAACAAAGTGTTGAAGATGTTTTTTTCATTGTCGACTGAGATCGAATATGATTCTATGGAAGTTTATCAGTTCATCATATATAATATTTAAGGGTTGAATTTAACATTTGAAATGTTAAAAATGTCTTCTTTTTTTTTTAAATATTTAGGCTTTTTTAGGCATTTAATTCTTTATCTTTGCAGAAATTGCAGAAAAAACTTTGTTAATGATTAGTTTTTTTTTCATTATTTAATTTTTAAAAAGATTACACAAAGTTCAATATTATTATTCCAATGATTAAAAAATAAACGTTATGAATTCAATATTTTTAAATTTGTAGTCTTTTAAATTCAATATATAAATGTTGGTGTAATAGAGTCGCCAGACAAAACCAACAGATCACCGAGAGACTGGATCCAACTTTCAGCCAATCACGGTTCAGTATTATACCAACATTTTTACATTGAATTTAAAAGGCTACGAACAACAAAAAATGAAATTCAAAAAATTTAAAATGTAATTATTGTATTTAGTAAATTAAACTCTATGTGTAAAAATAATTTCATTTTATTATTTAAATAAATAAAAAAATTAAATTTCAATAAAACATGTAAGTCTTGTTTTTATCACTTCTTGATTAAAACAAATCATGTTATACCAACATTTTTAACATTGAATTTAAAAGACTACGAATAAAAAAATATTGAATTAAGACAATGATTTTTTTAGTATTGGAATAACGTCAAAATCTATGTATATAAAAATAATTGCATTAATTTTGTAAATATTTTTATTGTATTTGATTTATTTTTTTAAATCTAACCTTTCAAAACAGATCAATAAATAATTTCAATAAAAAGTTTCAAGGTCGATTCAACCATTTCTGATGTCACTGATAAACTTCTATCGTTTCTGACCTGATCTTATATTTTGCCCCAAAATTTGCTGTGTTTTAAAAACAAATTCAGATATAATTTCCATTTTCTGCCTTGAAAAAATGTTAAAGAGCTTCGTCGTCCGTCAGACACTCAGAGCAGATACTTTACATCTTCGCTAGAAGCAAACAAAGATCATTATTTTGTGTTGTTCATGTGTTGTGTTGTTGTGTTTGTTGTACCTAAAAACAAGTTTCTTCGTTTCATCAAAGCAATAATAATAAAAAAAAGACTGAACATGAGTCGAGACGTTTCTTTTGTCTTTATTTCATCACCAGACAGTGTTTTTTTTTCAATCTTTTGCACTTTCTCTGAATCGGCAGAAACGTCTGAGGAAACATGCAGCGACAGACGCACACGAGAACAATATTGTGCTTCACAAAGTTCATTTTTGTCTCGTAATTTAACAGTTTTCACCGACAACGACGAGTTTCAAGTGACGACGACAAGATCAGCTTCTCTGTGATCCTGAGCTTCAAACTCTCAGCGGCTTCACTTGAGAAAAACATGTTTTTCTAAAAATTTACACCTTTTTTTTAGAGTCAAAATCTGTCATTTCATAGAATTTTTTGAGGGCAAATTAAAGAAATTATCCATCGAATGATTTTCTTTAAGTTAAGTTAAAAAAATACATTGTAACGTTGCTGTAAAAGAACCTTTGATAGTTGAAAAATGTTATTTAAAATAAAGGTTTGGCACAGACAGTGAGAGCTTAGAAAAAAGGCGATAAAATATAATAAATTAAAACAATAAATATTGAATTCTCAAGAAATCACACGATAAATAAACATCATTTATACATTATTGTATCAATAAAAACATCCTTTATTTGGTCGATTATTTTCTATCATCAAGAAAATCAAATCTAAGTTTCTTGTGTCTAATAAAATGTCATTAATTAAGAGTTTTTATTGGCTTTTTAAGTGAATTTCATGTTTTTTTATTATGATTTTGTCAATTCAAAATGAAAACCTAATTTATTGTGAAATTAACTTTTAATTATTTAGCACATTTAAGTCAATAATCCAGAAATGGATCTTTATAAAAAAAATATATATATAGATATATATATTTATTTAATTTGATTAAAATGCTGAGAAAAAAAAAATGAAATTGATTTGTCATTTTATTTGATCGACCAGTTCATACATTTAAATATTTACTCAGAAATTTGTTCCATTTTTGGTCAATAATTCTCTTTTACCAAAATAATCAAATCCACTCGTTCTTGTTTTCAAATAAATATTTTGAATGCATTTTTTTTTTTACTAGAATGTTTAAGTGAATATTGTGTTTTTAATTCAAATTATTATTTTGTCGATTAAGAGGAAAAATAGGATTTATTGAAGAATAACTAAGTTAGAAAATGTTTGGATTCTAATTCGCAAAATTATCAAACTTTTTTTTTGTATTATTCTTTATTTAATTGAATCAAATAGTTCATTTTATTTTAATTCATTCATCTAAGTTTTGAATTGATGCCAGAAATATGTCAATCATGTTGAAAAAAAACAGTTTTTTGATAAAAGTGGTGATTTCTAAATGAACAGAAATATTTCCACATGAATAAACATCAAATACTTCAGTATTTTGAGGTCAAGCTTCACTAAAGTATGATTTTCCGGACGATAAAAAATAGATTTTCTTCTCGCGGGAAAATCATCGAAAAAATATAAAATATTTTCAGATGTTTTTTAAGGAAACTGAACAATAAAGTAAGAAATAAATAGAAAATAAGACACTTTAGAAAAACATGATTTTTCCTCAAGTACTGATCTCACGAGTGAGTCGAGGACGAGTCGTCACGACGATAAGAACTTCACACGAGTAGAAAGACGGACCAGAGTTCACTGAAGTAGTTCCAGGTTGCGGTTCTTTTGGGCCGCGCGGCTGCGTTTATTGTTTCCGAGTCGACTCTTAATCTAAAAGAGTTCGGCCGTGAAGCCGGTAAATGATGCGATTATTGCTCGACTGCGGCACGACGGTGTCGACGAGCCGATCCGCTCAGAGACTCTCTGGTGTGTAATTGTGTTCGCGGCAGCAGAACCAGAACCAGAACCACCACCTCGGCGCAGGTGAGTTTTCTGCCTCCGGGGTTTTTATTCTACCGTGTTTTTTAAAGTGTGAAACTCCTGTGTCTACTTTAGTGACTGACACTCACGAAGACGCTCCAGAGAAGAAGAAGAAGAAGAAGAGGAAGAAGAAGGAGAAGAAGAAGAAGGAGAAGAGGAAAGAGAAGAAGAAGAAGAAGAGCCGAGAGTCTCAGGAGCTGCTGGCTCCGCCTTCACTCTCTCTGCGGCACAGACACAATATTCCCGTCAGACAAAGAAGTACAAGAGTATCATCACAAGATTCAATTATAAATAGTTTATGTTTTATGTTTTTTTTATTGAAATGTTGTTGTTTTATTGGCATTTAACTATTTTTTTAAATTTTAATCTATCATTTTCATGTTGAAATATTCATTCATTCATTTTCTATCACTTTATCCCTTATGGGGGGTCGCGGGGAGACTGGAGTCTATCCCAGTATCATAGGGTGAGAGGCAGGGGACACCCTGGACAGGACCCCAGTCTGTCTCAGGACACACGAAGACAGACAACCATTCACACACACACTCATACCTACGGACAATTTCCCCAAATTCTCGATCAACCTCTGTATGTTTTTGGACTGTGGGAGAAAACCGGAGTGTCCGGAGTAAACCCACGTCATGTTTTTTAATAGTAAAATCAAGAAGTTTGAGTATTTTCTTTTTAAAATACTTTTAAACATAGTTTGATATTGTGATTCTAATTATTTAAAAATACATTTTCAAAATTTTACATTTTTAAAATCTTCCTAGACTTTTAAATTCTAATACATTTTTTTATATTGAATTTAAACAATATTTAATTGATTATGGTTTTATTCATGAAATGATAGAATATCAAAGTGTGTATAAAAATAAATCTTTCATTTTGGAAATATATAATTAAAGAAAATGTAAAAATCAACATTATAATATAGAAATTATTGAATTCAATGAATCATTAAAAGATTTAAAATAAAATACAATACAACATTTAAAATGGTAATATTAAGTTAACCATTAAGTATCCCGATGGTACTGAAGTACTTGTACTTGGTGCCACCAGACATTACTATAAGAGTACCGAGCAACTTGATCACTTTTATATTGAATTAAAAAAGCTAAAGATAAAAAAAAAAAATACACAATTTAATTCATTTATTTTACAATATTTGGAATTAAAATGTCAAACATTCATTTACGTTTAATTAAATAATTCAAAAATATCTAAATTATTCAATAAAAACAAATTCAACCTTATAATGAAGTAATACCTTTAGTCAATTATTTAAAAGAAAATGATTAAATGCTTTTAAAAAACAACAACATTTCAATAAAAAATTCAATGTTTAGACGTTAAATACGATCCTTCAATATTCTGGCACTTGATCTACTTCCTTAAATGTGACAATAGTTTGGTCCAGATGTGAACTTTCAACTCACTTTGTCTTGGCAGCAGCTGCCGGTTCTGATCCGTACAGGAAGCTGTTCATCCTGGAGACGAAGAACAAGAACCATTTAATGAACATATATTAGATGATTAGGACACATATAGAAACATATTAAAACTGTGTCTGCACTACACAACTGTATCATGATACAGTGTCTTTACTACACAACTCTATCATGATACAGTGTCTTTACTACACTACTGTATCATGATACAGTAGTGTAGTA
The DNA here is from genome assembly GCF_982586985.1 of Callionymus lyra. Taxonomy (NCBI): domain Eukaryota; kingdom Metazoa; phylum Chordata; class Actinopteri; order Syngnathiformes; family Callionymidae; genus Callionymus; species Callionymus lyra. Next base: position 5,321,177 of record NC_141822.1, read on the forward strand.
AAGACACTGTATCAAGATACAGTGTCTTTACTACACTACTGCATCATGATACAGTATCTTCACTACACAAGTGTATCATGATACAGTGTCTTTACTACACTACTGCATCATGATACAGTATCTTCACTACACAATTGTATCATGATACATTATCTTCACTACACAATTGTATCATGATACAGTATCTTCACTACACAACTGTATCATGATACAGTATCTTCACAACACAACTGTATCATGATACAGTGTCTTCACTACACAATTGTATCATGATACAGCATCTTCACTACACAACTGTATCATGATACAGCATCTTCACTACACAACTGTATCATGATACAGTGTATTCACTACACCACTGTATCATGATACAGTATCTTCACTACACAACTGCATCATGATACAGTATCTTCACTACACAACTGTATCATGATACAGTATCTTCACTACACAACTGTATCATGATACAGTGTACACTACACTATTGAATCATGATACAGTATCTTCACTACACAGATGTATCGTGATACAGTATCTTCACTACACAACTGTATCATGATACAGTGTGTTCACTTCACTATTGTATCATGATACAGTATCTTCACTATACAACTGTATCATGATACAGTGTCCTCACTACACAACTGTATCATGATACAGTGTCTTCACTACAAAACTGTATCATGATACAGCATCTTCACTATACAACTGTATCATGATACAGTGTATTCACTACACTACTGTATCATGATACAGTATCTTCACTACACAACTGCATCATGATACAGTATCTTCACTACACAACTGTATCATAATACAGTATCTTCACTATACAACTGTATCATGATACAGTGTCTTCACTACACAATTGTATCATAATACAGCATCTTCACTACACAACTGTATCATGATACAGTGTATTAACTACACTACTGTATCATGATACAGTATCTTCACTACACAACTGCATCATGATACAGTATCTTCACTACACAACTGTATCATGATACAGTATCTTCACTACACAACTGTATCATGATACAGTGTCTTCACTACACAACTGTATCATGATACAGTGTCTTCACTACACAACTGTATCATGATACAGTGTCTTCATTACACAACTGTATCACGAGGCCACGTCAACACTTCACTGGTTAATTGTCCTGTCATTGACTGGCTAAGCTAAGCTAGCTAGTAAAGTGTTCAGTTTGACAAAGTTTTAAAGAAAATAGTTGTGCGCTGTTTGAAATTGTGATGAAACCAGAGAGACTAGAAAACTTTACACAAGTTCCCAGAAGATACTTTTACTTTTTGAGTCTAGACTGGGTTTTGTTCAGTCTGGTCATAGACGGACCGTTCGGCGCTCTAACCCTCTACGTTGTTGTTAAATGTAATTATCTGAAATTATTTCAACATAAGAGAAACATGCTATAGTTTTAGCTTTTCTACAACAAGTGCTACACACAGGTGTGTACAACACCCACAACCTGTTTGCGGTTTGTGCGTGTTTTGGTATTCAAAATACTTTTATGCAAAACTCTGTGTCTTTGTTCTTGTCGTTGCTACGACACTGTATTTCAATTCTAAGTCCAAGTTGCCATGTCAACAGTCGTCGACAGCTGGGATCGGTGGACTGGGCGGCAAAGCATCATGGGAGCTGTTCAGGTCCCCGTTACTGAGAGGGTCGTCGACACCTTGATGTTGAGTTTGTTCAAATGAATGTAAATGATTTTAAACTATTTAAAAAGGGAAGAATAAAGGTGTATCAATCAAATGTAAAAACAAATGTGTTTGTGGTATCCCTTGTGTTGTCTCAAATTAAAATGTTTTTCATTATGATCGTGGGTTTTATTCTTCTTTGAAAATATTTCGTTAAAAACCTTAAAACCCTAAACTCTCTTCTTGGATCAGTTTAACATTTTATTTTATTTATTTTTTATTTATTTTATTTATTTTATTTATTTTATTTATTTTGTTTATTTTGTTTATACGTTGAATTGTTCAAATTCTCTTCAATAGCGTCGTTCAAGTAGAAAAGTTGTTTTTATTAAAACGATAAAAAGAGTTAAAAGTTAATAATTCACAGTCAAAACTCTTCTACGACATCATGATCCGTTGCTCGTGGGTTCAAAGTTCATTTGTTCAACGCCGTTGACCCGGTTTAACCCGTATTCCAGCGCGAGATATGGATCAGAAACCGCGACGCATTAATCAGACCTTGTTCTCGTCGGCGTTATCAGAGGAATCGATCGCTGGCGCCGCCGTTGATGAACGAGATCATAAGTTTAGCATCTTTAGCAACTTTTGAATCCTTCGGCTCCAGCACTCGCACCGTAACCATCCGGACGAGACCAGGACTTACTTGGAGTTCTCCGCCGACTCCTTCAGCTCCTTGTCCACGCTGGGGGGGTGAAAGGTCAACGAGAGGTGAAGCTCCAGAGGCATGATGGGAGATTAAAGTGGGGTGGTAGGGGGGGGGGACCTACCTAATGATGCACTCTGGGATCTGGATGTACTCCATGGGGATGAGTTGCTGAAGCTCGTCCAGGCTGTTCACGTACTTGATCTTGCTGCTGAACTTGGTGCTGCGGCGACAAAAGCGCTGACGGTGACTTTTTCCTCGCGAGGAACGGTTCCGAGTTTTTTAATGACGACTACTGCGACTTTTTTTTTTTTTACGTTCCTTTCCTCTTTCCATCAAATCAATCTTTCTCTCTTTGCGCTTGATGATCTACTGACTCCTTTAAGAAACATCTGTGTTTGATGATCTACTGACTCCTTTAAGAAACATCTGTGTTTGATGATCTACTGACTCCTTCAAGAAACATGTGTGTTTGATGATCTACTGACTCCTTCAAGAAACATCTCTGTGTTTGATGATCTACTGACTCCTTCAAGAAACATCTGTGTTTGATGATCTACTGACTCCTTCAAGAAACATCTGTGTTTGATGATCTACTGACTCCTTCAAGAAACATCTGTGTTTGATGATCTACTGACTCCTTCAAGAAACATCTGTGTTTGATGATCTACTGACTCCTTCAAGAAACATCTGTGTTTGATGATCTACTGACTCCTTCAAGAAACATCTGTGTTTGATGATCTACTGACTCCTTCAAGAAACATCTGTGTTTGATGATCTACTGACTCCTTCAAGAAACATCTGTGTTTGATGATCTACTAACTCCTTCAAGAAACATCTGTGTTTGATGATCTACTGACTCCTTCAAGAAACATCTGTGTTTGATGATCTACTGACTCCTTTAAGAAACATCTGTGTTTGATGATCTACTGACTCCTTTAAGAAACATCTGTGTTTGATGATCTACTGACTCCTTCAAGAAACATCTCTGTGTTTGATGATCTACTGACTCCTTCAAGAAACATCTGTGTTTGATGATCTACTGACTCCTTCAAGAAACATCAGTGTTTGATGATCTACTGACTCCTTCAAGAAACATCTGTGTTTGATGATCTACTGACTCCTTCAAGAAACATCTGTGTTTGATGATCTACTGACTCCTTCAAGAAACATCTGCGTTTGATGATCTACTGACTCCTTCAAGAAACATCTGCGTTTGATGATCTACTGACTCCTTCAAGAAACATCTGCGTTTGATGATCTACTGACTCCTTTAAGAAACATCTGCGTTTGATGATCTACTGACTCCTTCAAGAAACATGTGTGTTTGATGATCTACTGACTCCTTCAAGAAACATCTGTGTTTGATGATCTACTGACTCCTTCAAGAAACATCTGCGTTTGATGATCTACTGACTCCTTCAAGAAACATCTGTGTTTGATGATCTACTGACTCCTTCAAGAAACATCTGTGTTTGATGATCTACTGACTCCTTCAAGAAACATCTGTGTTTGATGATCTACTGACTCCTTCAAGAAACAACTGTGTTTGATGATCTACTGACTCCTTCAAGAAACATCTGTGTTTGATGATCTACTGACTCCTTCAAGAAACATCTGTGTTTGATGATCTACTGACTCCTTTAAGAAACACCTTAAGACGTTTCTATTTGTTCAGGCTTTTCCTTGAATTTCTCGAACTCCTGTGTTGTTCTCGGTATTATCTTGATCTTTAAAGTGTGTACTTTTTTGAGTATTGTTTTGATTGTTTAAGCGCTTTGTGACCCTGGTCTCGAAAAGCGCTATATAAATAAATATTACTGACTTACTTACTTACTCTTGTCGCCGAAGTAAGATCTTTGAAAGTGTATAAATAGTTGATACTTGAAGAATAAAAAGAAACTGAAACTAATGTGTGAGTCAAGGTCATTGTACTTAGTTTTATCATTTATAATGTGAGTCACAGGCGTATAAATATGAGTAGTTTTACTGTGATATAGTAAAGTATCATGATAAAACAAGCATAATAAAAATAATGTAAAACTTTGATATATTTTTCAATTAATTAATTCCTTTTTTTTTTAAACAGAATTCAATCAATTCGTATCAAAAGGTTCAATTGATAATTGAAAAATCGGAATATTTTCAAAAATGAATACATTTATTTTTACACATGGAGTTTTATGTTGTAATTCCAATCGTTTAAATTTTTGTTTTCTAAATTCAATATTTGTTAATTGGTAGTCGTTTAAATTCAGTATAAAAATGTTATTTCTGTACAATAGCGTCACCAGACTATACTAACAGAGCACAGAGCTATTTTTTTTTTTTAGCCAATCATGTGACGCGTAGATGATCACATGATGAATTAGAAGTACACAAAGTATTGACATTTTTTATATCAATATCAATGTATTATATCAGTTCTAATGGCACGGATGTACTTCCATATGATGCAAATGTAGTTTAACACCCAAGACAGACGGGATGCTTCCGTTGAAGTGGAAAAAATGAACTATGAAAAATTCAATAAAAATGTTATTTGATATTATTTGTTTTTAACAGAAGACTTTTGTGACTCACTTGTAGCTACCAGTGTTTTTACAAGCTAAGCTAAGCTAAGCTAAGCTAAGCTAGCAAGGGTTGGGTTCAGTTCAAAAGGAAATCTTTGTTGTCTTTGTTGTATGTTCCATGTACCCGAGTTGAACATGGATAGTTTGAACTAAAAATACAAAATAAATCTTTTTATCGATTGTATTTTGTTTAAATACTCTTTGTAGTAGCTAAAGTATCAAGAGCATTAAAGTACATTAATAGTATATACAATTTGTTAAAAAAGAAAAAAAAGGTTAGTGAATATGACTGAATGAAAATAGATGAGGTGAAATTGTAAAACAAAAAAAAAGTAAAAGTATAGATATATATTTATAAAAACATAAATTATTTAATTTCACAGCATTTCAATTAACCTTAATTATAATTTTAGAAACATTTTGACACATTTCTGAGATTTCATTAAATGGACCAGAAAAAAAAACCTTGCTATTTTTTTTTAGATTTAAATAAAAAAATATTGATTTGAGAATTGGATTTTTTAATAATTGACATTAGATTATCAAAATCTAAAACCTAGGAAATTTCAATTTATTTATTAAATTATCCAGTAAAACCAAATTCAACCTTTAGACTCTTGTGTCATCTCTGGGTCAAGGTGACCCGAAGGTCTGAAAAAAAATGTGTTTGTTGTATCCCTTGTGTTGTCTCTGGGTCATGGTGACCCAAAGGCTCAAAAACAAATGTGTTTGTGGTATCCCTTGTGTTGTGTCACGGTCAAGGTGACCCGAAGGCCAACTACATTCCTTGCTGCCATAAATACATATGCAGTGGTGGAGGTTGTTTACCTTGACCCAGAGACAACACAAGGGATACCACAAACACATCTGTTTTCGCCTTTGGGTCACCTTGACCCAGAGACAACATAAGGGTTGATTAGACATTTTTTTAATCTAATTAAATAAAAATACTAAAATGCTTATAGTTTTAAGTTTCAACGTCTGAAAGGTTCAATATATTATGGCAGTGATTTACTTCCATAGAGCTGAGGACACAAGAATCAAGGTGGACCTCAGTGGCCTTCAGGTCAGATAAAAACTCTTCTCAGGAAGGTTGAAAAAGATCCTTCTGGACCGAACAGACTCTGACAGGAAGCGGTGATTACCTGATGAAGGGTTTGGTGATGGCCAGGATTGTCCTGATGAACCACGACGGATGGAGAATAATGAAGGACTTCAAGTTCTTCCTGAGCCTGAGGACAAACATCATCAGTGAGATTCCGGTGAAATCAAGACACGCATCCAGCAGACCTTCTGTCAATCATCTGGTAGCACTTCTTCAGCCAGCCCAGGCCCGGCATCCTCCGGTGGGGGGTCGCGCCGTTCAGGTACACGATCATGTAGTCTTCGGCCACCATCAGCTCCAGCGTGCTGATGACATAGCTGAGGACGAGAGGAGACGTCATGGAGGTCACGCGTCGAGGGACGGACGAGTACGTTTCATTATTGTCATTACTGTCATTGTACAGCGGTTCCTCGTTTAGATATGTTCTAAAAATAACCCGCGATAGACGAAATCGCCGAAATCTGTGGTTGCCAAGGGGATGTACCTCAGTACTTGTACCTTCTTTTTGGCTTTCAAATTATATTTTACTTCTTGTTATTCTTATATGGTTCTTTTATGGTTATATTTTCTCTCTCTTATATATATATATATATATATATATTGTGTAAACTATGGAGTTATTAAAATTTCTTATTTACAGTTAAAGTGAAAATATTCATGGAGTTTGTTTTTGTGTCGCAATTAAACTTCCGGCCACTAGATGGCAGCAGTCATTACGTCCTCCGCAGCTAAAGGACGAATGAAGATCCACAGGAATACTGAGGACGAGAGGATACAGTGACTCCAGCAACTTTTAAATTAATCATCTTTATTTTTGACAATTATTAAACATGAAGGCCCAAAAAAAAATGTGTTTGTGGTATCCCTTGTGTTGTCACTGGGTCAAAGTGACCCAAAGGCCTAAAAACAAATGTGTTTGTGCCATCCCTTTTGTTTGTTTCTAGGTCAAGGTGACCCAAAGGCCCAAAAACAAATGTGGTTGTGGTATCTCTTGTGTTTGTTTCTAGGTCAAGGTGACCCGAAGGCCAGAAAACAAATGTTTTTGTGGTATCCCTTTTGTTCATCTCTGGGTCAAGGTGACCCGAAGGCCCAAAAACAAATGTGTTTGTGGTATCTCTTGTTTTTGTCTCTGGGTCAAGGTGACCCAAAGGCCCAAAAAACGAATGTGTTTGTGGTATCCCTTGTGTTGTCACTGGGTAAAAGTGACCCAAAGGCCTAAAAACAAATGTGTTTGTGCCATCCCTTTTGTTTGTTTCTAGGTCAAGGTGACCCAAAGGCCCAAAAAAAAAATGTGTTTGTGGTATCCCTTTTGTTCGTCTCTTGGTCAAGGTGACCCGAAGGCCCAAAAACAAATGTGTTTGTGGTATCCCTTTTGTTCGTCTCTGGGTCAAGGTGACCCGAAGGCCCAAAAACAAATGTGTTTGTGGTATCTCTTGTTTTTGTCTCTGGGTCAAGGTGACCCAAAGGCCCAAAAAACGAATGTGTTTGTGGTATCCCTTGTGTTGTCACTGGGTCAAAGTGACCCGAAGGCCCAAAAACAAATGTGTTTGTGGTATCTCTTGTTTTTGCTTCTGGGTCAAGGTGACCCAAAGGCCCAAAAAAACGAATGTGTTTGTGGTATCCCTTGTGTTGTCACTGGGTCAAAGTGACCCGAAGGCCTAAAAACAAATGTTTTTGTGCCATCCTTTTTGTTTGTTTCTAGGTCAAGGTGACTCAAAGGCCCAAAATCAAATGTGGTTGTGGTATCCCTTGTGTTTGTGTCAAGGTCAACGATCGCATATCTTTTTAGGGAAGATAGGGAGATTGTTGACCTTGACCCAGAGACAACACAAGGAATACCACAAACACATTTGTTTTTACATAGATACACCTTTATTCTTCCCACATTGTGGAAATATAAGTTGTGACAGCAGTTCACATATATTAAAAATAATGAAATTAAGAATAATACTAAATACAATAGTTACAATAAACATCAGTACACAAGTACAGAAGTGAATTACATTGTTGTTTAATTAACTGACGCAATCTCTCCTGCCTAAGTGAATAAATTGATAATTAAATGTTCGTTTTCGCTATCTTCTTTTTTTAATTCTTACAATATACACTATCTGGCAAAAAGTTGTGTAATTTAGAGATTAAGCTGTAAAGACACACTTTATTTTTCTATATTTTATGATATTTGTTTATATACATTTCAATTATTTGTTTTATTATATTATTATTTATGTATTTTTCTTCATTTTTTCTCAGATGTTTTTGAAAAACATGGTTTGACAGGGAGGATAAAAAAAAGAGAGGGATGAGTGGAAATGTCCAAACATGATGAAACAGAACAACATTCACGATGCACTTTCATATTTGGAGTATTTCTTTCACGCACTCCTGCTGAAGTTGCCTCATAGCTCTTCCCTCGCTTTTAATCCTTTTCTCCCTTTTCTTTTCATGTCAGCATCTCCATCCGTCTCTTCCCAACAGTCCGACTCCTCCTGCCAAACTCTTCCTCCTCGCGCTATATTTCTCTCCAGCGCCTCCGTCAGGTCGTCCGCCAACGACTCGTCCACGACATCCAGGTTTCATATTTTCCTCGTCGATCTTCACCATCGATCCTGAAGCTTCGACGACTTCTTGGAACCTCGTCGTCGAGCCTCAGCGTCCGGAGCCCCGGATGCTAATCATCTCAACCTGCAGCCATCTGGCATCACAACCCACAGACCCCTTTATTTCCAGCCTGGACTCACGATCTCCATGTCCTCCACAGAAACAGCCAGAAGGTTCTGGACATGAGAGTCTGAGCCTGAAGCGAAACTGTTGAGATCTGAGACTAACTTGTGGGTTTAGAATCAGGAAATATATCCTTTAAAGTTGAAGTGTGTGTGTGTGTGTGTGGGTGTGTGTGTGTGTGTGTGTGTGTTGTTGTGATGTGTGACTCTATTGTATCATCAGTGTGTTTGTGTTGTTGTGATGTGTGACTCTATTGTATCATCAGTGTGTGTGTGTTGTTGTGATGTGTGACTCTATTGTATCATCAGTGTGTGTGTGTTGTTGTGATGTGTGACTCTATTGTATCATCAGTGTGTTTGTGTTGTTGTGATGTGTGACTCTATTGTATCATCAGTGTGTGTGTGTTGTTGTGATGTGTGACTCTATTGTATCATCAGTGTGTGTGTGTTGTTGTGATGTGTGACTCTATTTTATCATCAGTGTGTGTGTGTTGTTGTGATGTGTGACTCTATTGTATCATCAGTGTGTGTGTGTTGTTGTGATGTGTGACTCTATTGTATCATCAGTGTGTGTGTGTGTTGTTGTGATGTGTGACTCTATTTTATCATCAGTGTGTGTGTGTTGTTGTGATGTGTGACTCTATTTTATCATCAGTGTGTGTGTGTTGTTGAGATGTGTGACTCACAATGTGACATGTGTGTTTGTACTCTATTTTCATTGAAATATTGACATTAGAAAATGATCTTAAGCTCCGCCCACTGAAAACAATTGGTTTTTCTGGAGATGAAATCTTGTTGACCATAACCACACCCACTCTGCTGTGATTGCTCAATCATGGAGGTTTGTCAGCGCGCATCATCATTCCCAGAAGTCTCCACCTCAAAGGGATTTGTATATTGTATAAACAAAGCGTGATCACAGCTGGAGGAGGAGTGAAGCCATTATTACGTCATAATGGACTCTCGTAACCTCTCGTTCGTCCAGATTTCAGAGCAACTTTATAAAGTAATAAAGTGTAAAACATGGTCATGATGAGGAACTTACTGCGTCTTGAAGAACATTTACTACATGTCAGGAGAGTTGAAGTTTGTCATGAGTTGACCTCTAAGAATCCCTAAACCAGTTTGAGTTACTCACAGGAAGAGGTTCTCCATGATGTCATGATAGTCTTCTCGGTCGCTGTCGGGCAGGAAACAGGCTGCGAACACTATGATGGCCTTGGCACCGTTGTCGTAGTAACCTAGAAAATAAATAAATAAAAAAAATCAGACAAATACTTATGTGACTGTGCTACTAACAATATCTATTTTAAAGAAAGTATTTTCCTTGACTTGCTCAAGGTTACTGTGGCCTTATGTAGTGAGAGTGTTTGTCAATACATTCATTCATTCATTAAGAGGCTCGATCAACATTGATCAATAATTATCACACATGTTTGCAGTTACATGAGTGGAGATTACATTGTTCACAAACTTGTGTTTTTCATTCCACACAGTGATGATTACGACCAAATAATGTTTTTTCTAATCACCCGTTTTTATCACTTGTGTCATGCAATCCATATAAAAATGTGCAGTAATTATAGGCTTGTTTTTATAATAATAATAATAAAAAAGTTATTCAAATGTGATACGATAGTCGCAGACGATCTTTTTGTAGACCTGGCATTTAATCAGATCATTCAAGAGGGAGGTGAGTCGATAAATATTGATCTGATATTTGCACATATTTTGGTTTGAAAAAAAATGAAAGCAGTTACGACTTCGTCAAGAGTCATGTAGTCTGTAAATACTACAACACCAGAGTCAAGTACTGGACAATACTACACATATATACTTGATACTACACTATCACAACACCAGAGTCAAGTACTGGACAATACTACACATATATACTTGTTACTACACTATCACAACACCAGAGTCAAGTACTGGACAATACTACACATATATACTTGTTACTACACTATCACAACACCAGAGTCAAGTACTGGACAATACTACAATATATACTTGTACTACACTATCACAACACCAGAGTCAAGTACTGGACAATACTACACATGTATACTTGTTACTACACTATCACAACACCAGAGTCAAGTACTCGACAATACTACACATGTATACTTGTTACTACACTATCACAACACCAGAGTCAAGTACTCGACAATACTACAATATATACTTGTACTACACTATCACAACACCAGAGTCAAGTACTCGACAATACTACACATATATACTTGTACTACACTGTCACAACACCAGAGTCAAGTACTCGACAATACTACACATATATCCTTGTTACTACACTATCACAACACCAGAGGCAAGTACTAGACAATACTACACATACAGTATATACTTGTTACTAAACTATCACAACACCAGAGGCAAGTACTGGACAATACTACACATATATACTTGTACTACACTATCACAACACCAGAGTCAAGTACTGGACAATACTACACATATATACTTGTTACTACACTATCACAACACCAGAGTCAAGTACTGGACAATACTACACATATATACTTGTTACTACACTATCACAACACCAGAGTCAAGTACTGGACAATACTACAATATATACTTGTACTACACTATCACAACACCAGAGTCAAGTACTGGACAATACTACACATGTATACTTGTTACTACACTATCACAACACCAGAGTCAAGTACTGGACAATACTACAATATATACTTGTACTACACTATCACAACACCAGAGTCAAGTACTGGACAATACTACACATGTATACTTGTTACTACACTATCACAACACCAGAGTCAAGTACTCGACAATACTACAATATATACTTGTACTACACTATCACAACACCAGAGTCAAGTACTCGACAATACTACACATATATACTTGTACTACACTGTCACAACACCAGAGTCAAGTACTCGACAATACTACACATATATCCTTGTTACTACACTATCACAACACCAGAGGCAAGTACTAGACAATACTACACATACAGTATATACTTGTTACTAAACTATCACAACACCAGAGGCAAGTACTGGACAATACTACACATATATACTTGTACTACACTATCACAACACCAGAGTCAAGTACTGGACAATACTACACATATATACTTGTTACTACACTATCACAACACCAGAGTCAAGTACTGGACAATACTACACATATATACTTGTTACTACACTATCACAACACCAGAGTCAAGTACTGGACAATACTACAATATATACTTGTACTACACTATCACAACACCAGAGTCAAGTACTGGACAATACTACACATGTATACTTGTTACTACACTATCACAACACCAGAGTCAAGTACTCGACAATACTACACATGTATACTTGTTACTACACTATCACAACACCAGAGTCAAGTACTCGACAATACTACAATATATACTTGTACTACACTATCACAACACCAGAGTCAAGTACTCGACAATACTACACATATATACTTGTACTACACTGTCACAACACCAGAGTCAAGTACTCGACAATACTACACATATATCCTTGTTACTACACTATCACAACACCAGAGGCAAGTACTGGACAATACTACACATACAGTATATACTTGTTACTAAACTATCACAACACCAGAGGCAAGTACTGGACAATACTACACATATATACTTGTACTACACTATCACAACACCAGAGTCAAGTACTGGACAATACTACACATATATACTTGTTACTACACTATCACAACACCAGAGTCAAGTACTGGACAATACTACACATGTATACTTGTTACTACACTATCACAACACCAGAGTCAAGTACTGGACAATACTACACATATATACTTGTTACTACACTATCAAAACACCAGAGGCAAGTACTGGACAATACTACACATATATACTTGTACTACACTATCACAACACCAGAGTCAAGTACTGGACAATACTACACATATATACTTGTTACTACACTATCACAACACCAGAGTCAAGTACTCGACAATACTACACATATATACTTGTTACTACACTATCACAACCCCAGAGTCAAGTACTGGACAATACTACACATATATACTTGTTACTACACTATCACAACACCAGAGTCAAGTACTCGACAATACTACAATATTTTAACTACACACCTACCAGAGAAACAATATTTTTCTATGTGTAATGTCAAAGTTACTTTTTCTTATCACTGCAAGAGACTTTTTTACATCAAATCTTTTGTGAACTTCAAGAACAAGTGTCTGCTTGGACTGGAAGCTACGATCAAATTCAATGAGATTAAAAAAGAGTCATCAACGCCTCTTAAATATCCCGAATCTATTCGTCATCAGGGTTCGTGACGATCAGTGAAAGACTATTACCGAGTGATGCACCGAAGTGCATGCAGTCCCGGGGGGGGCGAGGACGGGGGTCAGAGGTCACCAAAGTGCAGTGGTAGTGGGATTGATTTGAGCCGATAACTCTCAGATGAGCAGGAGGGAGCAACACGAGCGAGACTCTGGCTCTCATGGAAACGATGCTTCATCCGTTTGAACGCAGCCACAGATTGGCAACAAATCACAGGTGAGATCCTCGTAAAAACTTGGACGGAAGCGACGCCGAGATTAGCTTCGACGCCATCTTCAATCCTCCGGAGTCGACCGGAGCCGCCGTTGCAATTTTCCTTCTGCAGTCACAGGAACTATCGTGGCGTTGCTTCGACGTCGGCGATAGAAGCCGTCAGACCTTCAGTCGAAGCACGAGGCTGGCAGAGTGACGCCGGCTAAATATAGCTCTGCGGATTCTTCCGCCGTTTGAGTGACAGTTTGAACACAAACCTTCTCTCCGAGGTCGTCTTTGTTTGTCACCGAGATGGTATTTCCACGCGTTCATTTGTTTACAACCTGTTTCCTACTTTTAAAGATGCGTCCATTAGCCATTTTATCACCGTTACACTGCGTACATCTATAGGTCTATTCACCAGCTTCAAGTACGTCCCATTATGAACAGCTCCCACAATGCTTTGCCGCCCAGCCAAGCATCCACAGCTGTCCATGACTCTTTGACAGAAAAACAGACTAAAAATGTATAAAATATATTATTGTAGCGACCGATCAGCCGTCACTTAATGCACTGGTTTGTAAAAAAGGCAACATGACTTTGTTCATTTTTGTGTCGCAATTAAACTTCCGGCCACTAGATGGCAGCAGTCATTACGTCCTCCGCAGCTAAAGAAAAAACAACCTGCATTATATGAAATCTGCGAAATATGACCATTTTAGTTTTTACTAATTTAAATGAATTTTGTTTTATTAACATTCATTTGAACTTGAACAAATTCAACATTGCCAGGTTCTATGCCTCTCAACACCCTTTCAGTAATGCTGACCTGAACAGCTCCCACAATGCTTTGCCGCCCAGCCAACCATCCTCAGCTGTCCATGACTCTTTGACAGAGAAACAGACGTAACATGTATAATATATATTATTGTAGCGACCAATCAGCCGTCACTTAATGCACCGGTTTGTAAAAAAGGCATCATGACTTTGTTAATTTTTGTGTCGCAATTAAACTTCCGGCCACTAGATGGCAGCAGTCATTACATCCTCCGCAGCTAAAAGAAAATTAAAGAAGAACCTACATTATATGAAAAAAAAGTATGAACATTCATTTGAACTTGAACAAATTCAACATTGCCAGGTTATTTGCCTCTCAACACCCTTTCAGTAATGCTGACCTGAACATTTACCACAATGCTTTGCCGCCCAGCCAACCATCCTCAGCTGTCCATGACTCTTTGACAGAGAAAAAGACTAAAAATTTAAATATATATATTATTGTAGCGACCGATCAGCCGTCACTTAATGCACCGGTTTGTAAAAAAGGCATCATGACTTTGTTCATTTTTGTGTCGCAATTAAACTTCCGGCCACTAGATGGCAGCAGTCATTACGTCCTCTGCAGCTAAAAGAAAATTAAAGAAGAACCTACATTATATGAAAAAAAAGTATTAACATTCATTTGAACTTGAACAAATTCAACATTGCCAGGTTCTTTGCCTCTCAACACCCTTTCAGTAATGCTGACCTGAACATCTACCACACTGCTTTGCCGCCCAGCCAACCATCCACAGCTGTCCATGACTCTTTGACAGAGAAACAGACTAAAAATGTATAAAATATATTATTGTAGCGACCGATCAGCAGTCACTTAATGCACTGGTTTGTAAAAAAGGCATCATGACTTTGTTCATTTTTGTGTCGCAATTAAACTTCCGGCCACTAGATGGCAGCAGTCATTACGTCCTCCGCAGCTAAAGAAAAAATAAACTGCATTATATGAAATCTGCGAAATATGACCATTTTAGTTTTTACTAATTTAAATGAATTTTGTTTTATTAACATCCATTTGAACTTGAACAAATTCAACATTGCAAGGTTCTATGCCTCTCAACACCCTTTCAGTAATGCTGACCTGAACATCTACCACAATGCTTTGCCGCCCAGCCAACCATCCTCAGCTGTCCATGACTCTTTGACAGAGAAACAGACGTAACATGTATAAAATATATTATTGTAGCGACCGATCAGCCGTCACTTAATGCACCGGTTTGTAAAAAAGGCATCATGACTTTGTTCATTTTTGTGTCGCAATTAAACTTCCGGCCACTAGATGGCAGCAGTCATTACGTCCTCTGCAGCTAAAAGAAAATTAAAGAAGAACCTACATTATATGAAAAAAAAGTATTAACATTCATTTGAACTTGAACAAATTCAACATTGCCAGGTTCTATGCCTCTCAACACCCTTTCAGTAATGCTGACCTGAACATTTACCACAATGCTTTGCCGCCCAGCCAACCATCCACAGCTGTCCATGACTCTTTGACAGAGAAACAGACTAAAAATGTATAAAATATATTGTTGTAGCGACCGATCAGCAGTCACTTAATGCACTGGTTTGTAAA
This sequence comes from Callionymus lyra, assembly GCF_982586985.1. Lineage (NCBI taxonomy): Eukaryota > Metazoa > Chordata > Actinopteri > Syngnathiformes > Callionymidae > Callionymus > Callionymus lyra. The sequence continues at coordinate 5,336,896 of NC_141822.1, forward strand.
AAAGGCATCATGACTTTGTTCATTTTTGCGTCGCAATTAAACTTCCGGCCACTAGATGGCAGCAGTCATTACGTCCTCTGCAGCTAAAAGAAAATTAAAGAAGAACCTGCATTATATGAAATCTGCGAAATATTACCATTTTATTTTTTACTAATTTAAATGAAAAAAGATGTATTAACATTCATTTGAACTTGAACAAATTCAAAATTGCAAGGTTCTATGCCTCTCAACACCCTTTCAGTAATGCTGACCTGAACATTTACCACAATGCTTTGCCGCCCAGCCAACCATCCTCAGCTGTCCATGACTGTTTGACAGAGAAAAAGACTAAAAATTTAAATATATATATTATTGTAGCGACCGATCAGCCGTCACTTAATGCACCGGTTTGTAAAAAAGGCATCACGACTTTGTTCATTTTTGTGTCGCAATTAAACTTCCGGCCACTAGATGGCAGCAGTCATTACATCGTCCGCAGCTAAAAGAAAATTAAAGAAGAACCTGCATTATATGAAATCTGTGAAATATGACCATTTTAGTTTTTACTAATTTAAATGAATTTTGTTTTATTAACATTCATTTGAACTTGAACAAATTCAACATTGCCAGGTTCTTTGCCTCTCAACACCCTTTCAGTAATGCTGACCTGAACAGCTCCCACAATGCTTTGCCGCCCAGCCAAGCATCCACAGCTGTCCATGACTCTTTGACAGAGCCACAGACTAAAAATGTATAAAATATATTATTGTAGCGACCGATCAGCCGTCACTAAATGCACCAGTTTGTAAAAAAGGCATCATGGGAGTTCACGTGTTTGTAGGCACCATAAGTAAGGTGTGTGTGATATTAAAGGCCTCCCACTAAGTTCTGTGGTTGAGTCTGCTGTTCAATTAAATTACTTTGTAACCTCAGAAGGTGAAGCGCGATATGGTGACGGACCACGTTGCAACTGTTACATAAAATCTGTCCATATAAGTGGACATGCATAGTTTGTACAGTAGTTTAACCATATTTTTTTTGGAATCCCATCATTTTACAAATCCATTTTTAACTGCACAATGTGACTCCAACAAAGGATCTTGATCTCAACAACGTGTCAATACATCAGAGGAAAACTTCAGTTCTGAATACGATGAGTTTTGGAAAACTGATGGTTACATCTGTACATTGTTACAACCTCATCATTACTGACTTACTTAATAAATAATAATAACCATAAATCTTTATTTAAATAGAACCTTTCACACAGTGCTTGACACAAGAACATACTGTAGTCAAAAATATGAAGTTATTATTCTTTTAAATATGTACATGCGTCTGTACCGTGATTCGCAAATGTGTAACTCAATTTACAATTGTGTCTTTGGACAAAAATGGACAAATCTAAAAACAAGACGAGCATCATACAATGAGTATGTGTTTTTAAAGTTGTGTGTTTTAGTTTAGAGGTTTAGAGAAGGAAAACGATGCGATATTTCCCTTTCATTTATTTCCACGCTTCCACTTATAACGCTCGGTCTCGTAGGACTTCGCATCGGTTTCCCGCCAAACTGAGCAACATCAGAGAGGAGCCGCCGGCGCGTCGCGATATCACCAGTTTTCACTTTGGTTTCGGCCAAAATTTTTAATTTCCATGCATTTGTTCCAAAATCCATTGAATGCGTAAAACAGAGCTGGGTTGTCTGGGGGTCACCAGGGGTACAGTATTGCATAATTGATAGCATTTGATGTGATTATCTTTATTCGATAACCATCTCTAATCTCTTTCCTGGATCGCGCTCAAATAAATATCAAAAACTTTCATCACACAATCCTCCCATAGACGAGTTAAAGAGAAAACTTTAGCCAGAAAATATTAAAGTGTCAAAGAAGTTGAATGTTCATCCGAATTAAATAAAAGCCTCGGCGGCTGCATCTTTAACGGGACTTTCCCCCATTTTGTTTCCCCGGACGCTCGTTCGCGCTGAACTTATAAAAAGTCATACTCTCAGACCTGCTGAGGCGGCATATTAGTCTTCCATATTTTAATAAAAGAATCCGCCTCCATCACTCTTGTTAAACACCCACCGAGGACCGATGGTCCGTCAGAGAGTTTCTCTGACACCGAGGCAGATTCTGGTGACTGAGGATCTAAACTCTTGCCTGGACCACGAGAGGAAGAAGATCTCGACTTCATTTTTGATTTAATGTTGAACAAAGACGTCTTATGAAGATACAGAGAAGGAGATTAGTTTCTACGGAAGTAAATCAGTGCCATAAGAATATAAAATGGTCAAACTTTACATTTTAAATGTCGGAGCTTTTATTTATTTTTTATTGAAATGCCTTTTTAAGCATTCAATTATTATTATTATTATTCATATTTAAATTCTATAATTTGTATAATTAAAGATTGAATTTGATTTATATTAATCATATCATTAAAATTGTGAATATTTTCTTTATTTATTTTTTACACAAAGAGTTTGATATTCTAATTCCAATAACTCTTAAACACATTTTTTAAGTTCCATATTTTATAATTCTTGTAAGAGTACAGAGGTACTAGGATTGATCAATCAGGTGATCATCTTCGCGTCACATGATTGGCTTGAAGTTGGAACCAGCAGCTCGGGGCTCTATAGGTAATGTCTGCTCACACATTTTATATTGAATTTAAATGGATGCAAATTAAAATAATATTGAATACAGAAAATACATATTTGAATTATTATAATATCTGTAAAAAAAAAGAATAATTTAGAACATTTTCCAATTCAAGCATTTGACAAAAAAAAACTTTCAATAAAGTAAATTATGTTTTTATTTTATTTTATTTGTAGTCTTTTAAATTCAATTTAAAAATGTTGGTATAATACAATTTCAAAAGCTCACCTAGCTACTCGATTGATCAATCAGGTGATCATCTTCACGTCACATGATTGGCTTGAAGTTGGATCAAGTAGCTCGGTGCTCTATTGGTAATGTCTGCTGACACTATTATATCAACATTTTATATTGAAGTTATGGAGCTACTTGATCAAAGATTTTGCCAATCACTCATTTGGGAAATATATTTATAGTTTTTTATTCATTAATTGTTTAAAAAAACTAACGTAGCCTTTTTCAAAATAAAAACTATTGAAATAAATTGTTCAATAAAATTAAATTCAACCTTTGAACACATTGAATATGATTATTAAAAAAAAAAACAATAGTTAAACATTGTCCTTTTAAAATAAACTGAACTGAACTGAAATCCTAAAAAAACAACAAGATTGTATCATTTTAAATGTTAGATTTAACCATTAAATATTCTGATGCACTAATAAACTTCTGCAGTTTTCCACCAAGGAATGTGTTAATAATTGAAGAACATGTGATGATTGTTTTTCCCACCGGCTCTGATCCAAACTCCTCACCTCCGTGTGCGATGACCCTCATGTAGGGCTCGATGATCTTCATGTTGATGCGATGCTCCTGCTCCCCGATCACCACCGTCCTCCAGAGCTTCCCGTCCTGACGCTCGTCCTCGGCGGCGTACGTAGGGATGGACTCGCCGGTTCTGCTCCCGTCGGCCGCGTTGGGTTCTGACACCAGGAAAAAAAAAAAAAAGTCTTTCATCGATTCCTGCTAAGAACGTGGATTTATAGACCGAGATCCCGAGCGAAGCGTTTCGCCGTCCGGTGATTTAAGGTCTCGCTCATGAAGACGAGGAAGAATCTGATTACACGACTGAAGCGGAAACACACTTGTAAGCTGTTTGTCGTCTTGTGAGGAGGATTCATGACCACTTCAGTGTCAGCGCTTTATTTCAAACAGTGTTAACTAGGGCTGCACGATATTGGAAGTAAGTGCGATATTTGATATCGGTGTCTTGAATTGCGATATCGATATTAATGCGATGTTTTTTTCTTTTTTTTATTTCCGCGCTTCGGTGTCGACACGACTTGACAGAAGAACATACTGTAGTTTAAAATATAACGTTATTATTCCTTTAAATATGTACATGTGTCTGTACCGTGATTCGCAAATGTGTAACTCAATTTACAATTGTGTTTTTGAATAAAAATGGACAAATCTGAAAACAAGAAAAGCATCACACAATGAGTATGTGCTTTTTTAAGTTGTTTTAGTTGTGGGTTCAGAGAATGAAAACTATGCGAGGTTTCCCTTTCGTTTATTTCCGCATTTCAGTGCCGACATGATGGTAGAAAAATATCACTTATAACGTTCAGTCTCTCAGGCATCGGTTTCCGGCCAAACTGAGCGACATCAGAGAGGAGCCGCCGGCGCGTCGCAATATCACCAAATCAATAATAAATCCTTGTACACGCACACATAACACTTTATAAATGACGCTAACAACTTAGCTCGTTAGCATACGGTGAAGACGCACACATAACACTTTATAAATGACGCTAACAACTTAGCTCGTTAGCATACGGTGAAGACGCACACATAACACTTTATAAATGACGCTAACAACTTAGCTCGTTAGCATACGGTGAAGACGCACACATAACACTTTATAAATGACGCTAACAACTTAGCTCGTTAGCATACGGTGAAGACGGACAGGTTTGTTTGGAAGTTCACGATCTTATAAGAAAACAACTGAGACGAGATGAAAAGTTCTTACGATATGTTGCTTTAACAAAGGAGGTTGAAAGAGACGAGTGACTGGATCACTAGAGTTTGACTAGATCATAAGTTAGTATTACTTCCGTGTGTATACTGAGCCAAGTCAGCGCGTCGCCATAGCAACCGAGCCTATCAAGCTGCGCCGCACAGTTCACAGACGGACGGAGACGTAAACAACAACGAGACATAGAAGTACAAATTGACAACTTTACAGAACGTGACACTGATTGATCAAAGTGTGTATTTAAGAAATGTTAATTTATACAATAAAAGATTATAAATTATCACATGTTTTCTATATGTATATCACACGTGCCAGTATCGCGATATCTATATTTTTTCGATATATCGAGAAACCCTAGTTTATCATATATTATATTGTGCACTTGACCTTATTTTAAATGTCATTTTATTCCGTGAAACTGTTAGTGAGGAGGGACTAGAGCGGATGTTAAGAAGGTTCAGGTGCTGACCCTCGTATCAGTGGGGAGGGTGGGGGGGCTGAGGAGGGGTGTTGACAGACTCACCGTCCAGGTCCATCTCATGATCCGTGTAATCCAGATAATCCCCTTCATCTGGGGTGTCCAGGTCGTCCACGTTGATGTCCAGGTCGTCGGGGGTCTCGACCAGGTCGTCCTCGCTCTGGTCCAGCGACAGACTGATGCGTGGCGCCGACAGCTTCTTCCTCTGGCTGGGCGCCCCCTGCAGGGGCAGCGAGGTGGGCGGAGCTGCGAGGGGAAAAAAAAAAAAGAGTCCTGATGAACATCTTGGATCAGTTCAGTGACGACATGATGTTTACCTGGACGACCTTCGCTCCCTTCGGACGTCATCATGTTGGTCTCGGGCACCAGGTCCATCCCCTGGAGGACCTGCAGGAGGATCATGTCACGTGTTCATCACCAGCAACGAACGATCGACAGCAGCTGATGATCCTCAAACAACAAGTGTTTAGTGAAGAGCTGCAGGTCCAGGATGTTGATGGTTGAGCCTCCTGTTAAGTCAACCTGGACTAGTACGATGACATACGACAAGACAACGATCTCGTCGAAATAATTATTTTTATTTCACTTTTTTTAAAAGAATGATGACTTTATTCCAATTTCTATTCATTTTTTTTTATTTTATTTTGTTTGAATTTCATTTATTTTTTTCATAAATTTCAGGAAACAATGAAAACACAAGTGTGAAATGAAAAAATATTCTTAATCTTATTCATTTTAATGTCATGAAAAATTATATACATAATAATAACAAGAAAATAAAGAAGATAATAAAAAAGGATATTAATACATTTAATACAAAATAATAACCTATACAAAATAAAATGTATTTTTTTTGTGTGTTTCAACATTATATATATATATTCATTGTTTTAAACAGAAGCAGTTCTAGTTATTTACTTTATGTATTTCAGACTCAGTAGTTTCAGCTTTAGTTTCCTCCAGCAAGGGTTGAACATTGTTGTTTTCTTTTGTCTAAATGATTGGAAAATAAAATAAAAAGGTCTATTTAAAGTGCTGTAAGTTCAATTAAAATGAAGTATTTACACCATCGACTTGTTTTCACACCAACAGAAACAGAAGATATTAAAACTAGATGATTGTTTGAAAGGATAATTAAATAAGTGCTCATTATAAATGTGATTAAATAGAATTATCACCTTAACCATCAGCGAATGAATGAGTCATTATTAATGTCTTTCTAAAGCTGCTTTGTATGGTATTTTATTTTAATAGTAGAGAATCCCTGCCTTCAAATAACCTCATTTTATTTAATTGTTTATTTTCATGTCTTTTATCCATTTCTATGGTTTTCCTTTCAGAATTCACAGTCAGAGGTTTGACTTTTTCCCCAGAGAAGCCGAGTGTTGTTAACTATTTACATTATTATCCTTTTTATTACAGTGGCACAGATAAGTGGAAATATAATATATATATATATATATATATATATATATACACACATATATATATATATTCTTGATTTTCTGGAACTCCTGTTGTGTTATCAGTGTTATATTGACCTTTAAAGTATATACTTTATTGAATATTGTTTTGATTGTTTAAGCGCTTTGTGACCCTGGTCTAGAAAAGCGCTATACAAATAAAAATTACTTACTTACTTACTAATATAGCAAGTAAAAAAGTGTGACGTTAATAAATCAAATCCAACTCTCCTGACATGTAGTAAATGTTCTTCAAGACGCAGTAAGTTCCTCATCATGACCATGTTTTACACTTTATTACTTTATAAAGTTGCTCTGAAATCTGAGCGAACAAGAGGTTACAAGAGTCCATTATGACGTAATAATGGCTTCACTCCTCCTCCAGCTGTAATCACGCCCGCTATGTTTATACAACAAGTCCCTTGGAGGTGGAGACTCCCGGGATCGATGACGCGTGGTGAAAAACCTCCATTTGTGGGTGTGGTTATTGTCAACAAGATTTAATCTCCAGAACAACAAAGTGTTTTCAGTGGACGGAGCTTAAGATCATTTTCTGATGTCAATATTTCAATGAAAAGAGAGTTTTGTACAAACACACACTGATGATACAATAGAGTCACACATCACAACAACACACACACACACTGATGATACAATAGAGTCACACATCAAAACAACACACACAAACTGATGATAAAATAGAGTCACACATCAAAACAACACACACAAACTGATGATAAAATAGAGTCACACATCAAAACAACACACACAAACTGATGATAAAATAGAGTCACACATCAAAACAACACACACACACACTGATGATACAATAGAGTCACACATCAAAACAACACACACAAACTGATGATAAAATAGAGTCACACATCAAAACAACACACACACACTGATGATACAATAGAGTCACACATCAAAACAACACACACACTGATGATACAATAGAGTCACACATCACAACAACACACACACTGATGATAAAATAGAGTCACACATCACAACAACACACACACTGATGATACAATAGAGTCACACATCACAACAACACACGCACTGATAATACAATAGAGTCACACATCACAACAACACACACACACTGATGATACGATAGTCACACATCACAACAACACACGCACTGATGATACAATAGTCACACATCACAACAACACACACACACACTGATAATACAATAGAGTCACACATCACAACAACACACACACACGGATGGTACAATAGAGTCACACATAACAACAACACACACACACTGATGATACAATAGAGTCACACATCACAACACACACACACTGATGATACAATAGAGTCACACATCACAACACACACACACTGATGATACAATTAGTTGAACTTTAAGGTAATGTTGGAATCTTAATGTATTTTATTTTATTATACTTCTCTCAAGTACACCAAACGGCAGCAGACGACATTTTGAATTTTAAAAGGTACTTTAAAGAAGAAAACTACATACATACATATCTATTTTTTTATTTGTTTTCTAAATACAACTATTAGGTTTATTGCTAAGTTTGACTGCAGCTTGAATGTTATTGATTAATGTGAAGGACATTTACCAGCAAATATTTGAGTTATACTGTAACTCAAATGTGTATAAATAATGTATATATAATATACCATTATTGTTGTTATTATGCTACTATTTAGCCTCTTATAATTTTCATTGTCCTCTTCTCATTTATTTGTTTACATTTATTTGATTCATTCTATTCCGACAATGAAAGAAAACGAAACATAGATTAATCAATTAAAAAATAATACAATTATTGATTAAAATAAAAGTGTTAATGGGGGTTTGAAGGGCGCCGTGATGACGTCACAACCGTGCATACATTGAGGATGCAAACGCGTCACGTGAGTCACGTGTTTGTGGCAGAAACAAGGAAATGCACTTTCCTGTGTGTGACACCTTTTTTCTCACAGGTTCATCTTCAACAACCACGTCATCGACGCGTCACTGACACGTCACCAGAGAGGCCTGAGGTTATGACGTTTGAAGGAAGATGTTGCAGAAGAGATGATGACGTCAGCAGCTCCTCCCTCCCCCTCCCCCTTCCTCCCCCTTCCTGCCTCCCGTCCGTGAGCAGAAACATCTAAAATGGTGGCTGAGCAGAGAGAGCAGGTACTTACCACCGCTGCTCTGGAGTCCGTGTCGTCTTCAGGTCATGGATTCTCTGGTCTCTGATCCACTTCTTCTTCCGGTGATGCTCAGCCTGCACACACAGCGGCCACCATTTTGAAGTCACGTGACCAGAGCCGTTACCATATAAGGAGCGATCACCTGTTATAATAACAAACGGCCCTTCCGGACATTGATGTGTGTCACTCAGAACTTGAACTGTTATTTAATACACACGTTTTTTTATATTTATTATTATTGTCACTCAGAACTTGAACTGTTATTTAATACACACGTTTTTTTATATTTATTATTATTGTCACTCAGAACTTGAACTGTTATTTAATACACACGTTTTTTTATATTTATTATTATTGTCACTCAGAACTTGAATTTTTATTTAATACACTCGTTTTTTTAATATTTATTATTATTGTCACTCAACACTTGAATTTTTATTTAATACACTCGTTTTTTTTAATATTTATTATTATTGTCACTCAATACTTTTAACTGTTATTTAATACACTCGTTTATATTTAATATTTATTATTATAGTCACTCAGCACTCTTAACTGTTATTTAGTACACTCGTTTTTTTTAATATTTATTATTATTGTCACTCAACACTTTTAACTGTTATTTAAAACACTCGTTTTTTTAAATATTTATTATTATTGTCACTCAACACTTTTAACTGTTATTTAATACACTCGTTTTTTTAATATGTATTATTATTGTCACTCAACACTTGAACTGTTATTTAATACACTCCTTTTTTTTAATATGTATTATTATTGTCACTCAACACTTTTAACTGTTATTTAATACACTCGTTTTTTTTTTAATATTTATTATTATTGTCACTCAAAACTTTTAACCGTTATTTAATACACTCGTTTTTTAATATTTATTATAATTGTCACTCAACACTTGAATTTTTATTTATTACACTCGTTTTTTTTAATATGTATTATTATTGTCACTCAACACTTGAATTTTTATTTATTACACTCGTTTTTTATAATATTTATTATTATTGTCACTCAACACTTGAACTGTTATTTAGTACACTCGTTTTTAATATTTATTATTATTGTCACTCAACACTTTTAACTGTTATTTAATACACTCGTTTATATTTAATATTTATTATTATAGTCACTCAGCATTCTTAACTGTTATTTAGTACACTCGTTTTTTTAAATATTTATTATTATTGTCACTCAACACTTTTAACTGTTATTTAATACACTCGTTTTTTTTAAATATTTATTATTATTGTCACTCAACACTTTTAACTGTTATTTAATACACTCGTTTATATTTAATATTTATTATTATAGTCACTCAGCACTCTTAACTGTTATTTAATACACTCGTTTTTTTAAATATTTATTATTATTGTCACTCAACACTTTTAACTGTTATTTAATACACTCGTTTTTTTTATATGTATTATTATTGTCACTCAACACTTGAACTGTTATTGAATACACTCGTTTTTTTAAAATATTTATTATTATTGTCACTCAACACTTTTAACTGTTATTTAATACACTCGTTTTTTTAATATGTATTATTATTGTCACTCAACACTTGAACTGTTATTTAATACACTCCTTTTTTTTAATATGTATTATTATTGTCACTCAACACTTTTAACTGTTATTTAATACACTCGTTTTTTTTAATATGTATTATTATTGTCACTCAACACTTCTAACCGTTATTTATTACACTCGTTTTTAATATTTATTATTATTGTCACTCAACACTTGAACTTTTATTTATTACACTCGTTTTTAATATTTATTATTATTGTCACTCAACACTTTTAACTGTTATTTAATACACTCGTTTTTTTATATTTATTATTATTATTTTAAACAAGATGAATCATAATGACAATATAAAGAAATAGTTCCAGGAACTAGGTTTGATTGTAGCATCGTTATTTATTTATTAGGTTCATTCTATTCTATCATCAACACTGGTAATAAGTGTTGCATTGGGGTTCTGAATAGATACATACAGAACTAAGAAATACAAAAACAATTATTATTCAAAAAAAGACAGAAACGAAATGAAAAGAAAATTCATGAAATGAAAACAATGTTTTACATGCAGATATTTGGGTTTTCGAAATTTAATTCTTAGCCTTTTAAATTCAAAACTTAAATATGCATAATTGGGTGAATTTAATTTAATTGTAGAGGCTATGAGTTAAAAATATTTAAAACCTTTTTATATATATATATATTTCATTTTTATTTTTTATTTATTTTTATATATACTTATTTTGTTGTGCTTTTTCTTAATTCGATTGCTTGAAAAAAAGAAAACTATTTATTTTATTATTAAAAAAAATATTTGTCATTGTTTCTCATGGCTCTGATACAAGCCAAAAGAAAGAAAGTACTTGAAATAACAAAAGGGTTAAAGTGAAGCTCCATGATTTGCAGTCAATAAAAAAGCATCAGTTTTGTTGTTACTTGTGTCCTCCAGGGGCCACATTAATACAAACACACTCGTAGCAGCTTTGAACAGGAAGTCGAGAGTGAGAGTCTCAAACATAATGATAGTTTATTGTTTTAAGATAAATATTTACGATCATCCTTCTTCAAAAGCTCCAGGAACTTTCTCTGCTCTGTCCTAAATTGTTTGTTTTTGTTGCCCAGAGAGACGAACGCCCTCCGGACTCACTTTCCTGACTCGACGACTCTGTTGCTTCTACGACCGTGAGAGAGTTTCTTCTCTGCAGCAGATCAGCCCTGAAGGCCTGACGCTGTAACTTGGTGAGTTTATCACCCCTGAGGTCGAGGGTCACGACCCCTTGAGAAACATCTGTGCCGCGACAACAACCTGAGCAACAGGTGAAATCATGGTTGAATTCCTACTCACCTGTGCAATACCCAGAGGGACAGAATTAAGTCTTGCCGACTTCCCGCCGGACACTTGGACCAGAAGAAGATCCGAAGTTTTATTGTGCAAGTTTGGTGCAAAGGTTGTCGGTGATGGAAGTGGACACGCCTGGAGTTAATCAGTTTTCTTCGCTTGACCTAGTTAGATAAAAGAGACGCACGAGAGACGCCTTCCATTTTTATTATTTGATAATGTCGTCATATAACAATATCATAAAAACAACACAGGATTTATTAGTGGTGTGGATACGTTCTAAAAATAGAAATCTAATTAAATTAGATTAAGTTTTGGTATATAAATGTTAAATGATTTGACTAAAATAAATACTTTATTAAAATTCTATAATAAATAAAGTGAAGTTTATCCTGACAGCAGACAAGTGGAATTAATTTATTTTAATAATGATTAATATCATTAAATCAGTGGGGGAAAAAAACACGTAAATAAGTCTAAATAAAAAAATAAAAAAAAACTATAGAATTTTAAAAGAAGATTAAAGAATTATTTACAGGTGAAAACTAAATAAAATGTACGAATAAAAAAGATATCAAATACCCACTGCATCTACTATAAGAAATCTTAATTAATAAATAGGAAAATAGGAAAAAAAAGGCATCAAACAATACAATTAACTATACAAAAAGTAAATAAATTATTTTAGAATTTAAATAAAATATTTAATCAATTTATGTTTAATAATAAATAAATGAGTGAATACATTATATAAATAAAAATAAATATGGAACTGAATTACAACCAAATAAACATTACTTCACAGTACAAATATTTTTGTTTTTTGAAATATCGTTTAAATATTAACATTCAGAAACATAATAATCTGTAGTCTGTAAATATATAAATAAGATAAAATACATTTAATGTATTATTGTTTAATTTAATATGATGTAATTTATTTATATTAATTATGTATTTAATTGTTTATGCCCTTTTTATGTAACTTTTCTGATTGTATTTTAGTTACCATATTTTTATATTCCTTTTATTCTATATTTTCAAATCCAAACGTTTATAGAATAAAATGGAATAAAAAATATTTACAAATAAAAGATATGCATAATAAAATAATAAAAATAATAAAAAAGGAATAGAACTGAATTAGAACCAAATAACCATTAATACAAAGTGCAAATTGTGTTTGTTTTTTACATTGTAAAAGCAAGTTGTTTAACATTTGTGTTATTGTGTGGAATCTCTGCTGTCACTGAACTTGTCTCCAGCCTGTGGTCCTCTTTTAACATTGTGACTCTGGCTGATATTTCGGCACTGGTGCGCAAAATGAAACCCTCCTCTTGCATCTCCAACGTCCTTCCATGTAGACTCTTTATTAAAGTGTTTGATGTAATTGGCCCCTGGGTTACCGAAATGATAAACCTCTCCCGTTCTATTGGTGTTTTTCCCAATGAATTCAAGCCATTTTGGAGCCTTTACTGCTCATTTGATCCAACTGAGCCCCAGAGACTATCTGACCTGCTCTAGTAGAAGAACTCACATTTCTCCTTAAAACTCTTCACTGGCTGCCAGTTTCTTTCAGGATCCTTTTAAAATTCTGGTTCTTACTTTCAGATCTATTCATGGTCAGACCTTCCATCAGTGATCTGATCCAGACTTACACCCCAGCTCGGGCTCTGAGGTCTGTGGATCAGAATCTACTGATGGTTCCTGAACTTCCGGACCAGAGGAGAGAAATCCTTCCAGACTGTTGCTCCTAAGCTTTTGGAACCATCTCTGTTATTGATGATCTACTGACTCCTTCAAGAAACATGTGTGTTTGATGATCTACTGACTCCTTCAAGAAACATGTGTGTTCGATGATCTACTGACTCCTTCAAGAAACATCTGTGTTTGATGATCTACTGACTCCTTCAAGAAACATGTGTGTTCGATGATCTACTGACTCCTTCAAGAAACATCTGTGTTTGATAATCTACTGACTCCTTCAAGAAACATCTGTGTTTGATGATCTACTGACTCCTTCAAGAAACATCTGTGTTTGATGATCTACTGACTCCTTCAAGAAACATCTGTGTTTGATGATCTACTGACTCCTTCAAGAAACATGTGTGTTTGATGATCTACTGACTCCTTCAAGAAACATGTGTGTTTGATGATCTACTGACTCCTTCAAGAAACATCTGTGTTTGATAATCTACTGACTCCTTCAAGAAACATCTGTGTTTGATGATCTACTGACTCCTTCAAGAAACATCTGTGTTTGATGATCTACTGACTCCTTCAAGAAACATCTGTGTTTGATGATCTACTGACTCCTTCAAGAAACATCTCTGTGTTTGATGATCTACTGACTCCTTCAAGAAACATGTGTGTTTGATGATCTACTGACTCCTTCAAGAAACATCTATGTTTGATGATCTACTGACTCCTTCAAGAAACATCTATGTTTGATGATCTACTGACTCCTTCAAGAAACATCTGTGTTTGATGATCTACTGACTCCTTCAAGAAACATCTGTGTTTGATGATCTACTGACTCCTTCAAGAAACATCTGTGTTTGATGATCTACTGACTCCTTCAAGAAACATCTGTGTTTGATGATCTACTGACTCCTTAAAGAAACATCTGTGTTTGATGATCTACTGACTCCTTCAAGAAACATCTGTGTTTGATGATCTACTGACTCCTTAAAGAAACATCTCAACACACTTTTATTTGAGCTTTTTCTTAACTTTCTTGTTGCTGCTGTGTTTGTCTTATATCTTGAGCTTTTAAAGATTTTACATTTGTATGTATTTTTAAATGTGTGCTTTTGATTGTTTAAGTGCTTTGTGACCCTGGTCTAGAAAAGCGCTATATAAATAAAAATGACTTACTTACTTACTTACTTACTTATCTCAGGGTCAAGGTGACCCAGAGGCCCGTGAGCCAGCAAAAGGGAGATAAAACAAATGGTTAAATGATATTAAAAATAGTATCGCCTTCGTTCAATAATAATAAAGAATAAAAAAAAAACACCTTTCATTTGAGTATTAGTAAGTATATAAATAACAAAAATGTATGATTCAGTAATTTAATATTATTTTATTGTGTCATTTTCTTTATTAAACTTCATATGTAAGTAAGTTCCCTCTGTTACGTAATGATTCTAATGGTATTTTATTCATCATGTTGTATTTCATTTATTTGAATCTACTCCTCGAACACCTTAAACGAAACCAGTAAACTCCTCATGACTCGCCCTGTTTGACGAGAAGCTACAAGATACAATCTTCCTTTTATTTTGACAGCAGTTCCGTGGAATGATGTTCGCGTCGCTTCACCTGCTCGAACTGTTACACAACGACATGATTTGTTTATTTCCTGCTTCTACCAACATAAACAACAGCCATTCACATTATATTAATTTATAAAAACAGACAAATATTTCCCTCCTGGACTCGTGAAGTCGCTCGACGATCGCCTGAAACGATACAGTCGACAGGAATGAAGTTTCTACGCCGACATAAATACTAAAGTGGGAGAGTTTCCAGGTTCAGCAACAGGTTCCGTAACATTCTTCCCGCCTGACTTTTGGCGACCGTGTCCTTTAGTTCAGCTCCTGCCACGCTGGAGCTACATGAGGTTGAAGTCGCCGATGTTGTCCTTCAACAGTTTGTCCTTGACGGCCTCGAAGACGAACTGGATGTTCTTGGTGTCGGTGGCGCAGGTGAAGTGTGAGTAGAAGTACTTCTGCGGCTCCAGCTGCTTCTCGTACAGTTTGCGGATGAACTTCTTGGCTTCCGTGGCGTTGCATTGTGGTCCTGCAGGAAGAAGAGTCCACGGTGAAGATACATTAATAAATAAATACATACATGGACGTTGAAAAAAAACATGCTTAGGTTTTATTTTATTGGATATAATTTTTTTTATGATTCAATTTATTTTAAGATTTAAAAAAACATTGCATAGTTCATATATTTTACTATTTAAAATAAAATAAATCAATATTAATTTAATTTATTAGTATATTTTATTAAAAGATATTATGTAAATTCGCTGTGAAATTTATAAAACCAAATACACCTAAAATAGACAAATAAAAGGTAAAAAAAAAAAGAAAAGATATTAAAATGAAGAGCTTTAGGAAAATAAACCAACATTTGGTTAAACACGACCCTAAGAGAACAAAAGGGATACCACAAACTCATTTGTTTTGGGGGCATTTGGGTCAACACGACCCTGAAAGAACAAAAGGGATACCACAAACACATTTTTTTTGGGGCATTTTGGCCAACTTGACCCTGAGATAACACAAGGAATACCACAAACACATTTGTTTTTAGGCCTTCGAGTCACCTTGACACAGAGACAACACAAGGGACACCACTAACACATTTGTTTTGGGGCATTTGGGTCAACTTGACCCTGAGAGAACAAAAGGGATACCACAAAGATATTTGTTTTGGGGCATTTCGGCCAACTTGACCCCGAGATAACACAAGGGATACCACAAACATATTTGTTTTAGGGCATTCGGAAAAACATCACAACTCGACCATGACGCGCAGAATAAAAAGCCGAATTAAAATCACGGTAATATATTTGTGTGTATTTGTGTTTGATGTGAGTCTCTGTGACGACACACACGAGTTCTTCACACACGAGACAGTTTCCTCGTCCTCAGGGACAGAACCTCAAGTGTCTGCATTTGTGTCTCATACTTTCAAACTGGTTAGTTCAGCTCAGACGTGATGACAGTAAAGATGCCTTGGGCAGGAAAAAACACTTTTAAAAAATGAAAAAGACTAATAACTGTTGTACTTCTCTAGTGTGCGCGTGTGTACTCATGTTTATTGTTGTTGACATATTTATCGTTATTTTAACTAAAACATCTTGAAGATCTCAGTAGGACCCTCGTAGACCCGTCACAGAACCAAGCTGACCCAAGTGACCTCCATAGATGAAGGTCCCCATTATTATTATTATTATTATTATTTTTATTATTATTTTATATTCTGAGTACACAAGTGCTTTCACACTGCGCGAAAATGTAGTGTACTATGCGCACTCAAACGGTAAGCTAAACTAAAGCTGAATTGAAGTTGAACTGAAGCTAAATTGAAGCTAAACTGAAGCTAAACTGAAGCTAAACTGAAGCTAAACTGAAGCTAAGCTGAAGCTAAATTGAAGCTTAACTGAAGCTAAGCTGAAGCTAAATTGAAGCTAAACTGAAGCTAAACTGAAGCTAAATAGAAGCTGTCGAGTCATTTCCTGTAAGTGTGCAGCAGAGTTTGATTTGAGACAGTACTACACTGTAAGTGTGTAGCAGCAGAGTTTGATTTGAGACAGTACTACACTGTTAGTGTGTAGCAGCAGAGTTTGATTTGAGACAGTACTACACTGTAAGTGTGTAGCAGCAGAGTTTGATTTGAGACAGTACTACACTGTAAGTGTGTAGCAGCAGAGTTTGATTTGAGACAGTACTACACTGTAAGTGTGTAGCAGCAGAGTTTGATTTGAGACAGTACTACACTGTAAGTGTGTAGCAGCAGAGTTTGATTTGAGACAGTACTACACTGTAAGTGTGTAGCAGCAGAGTTTGATTTGAGACAGTACTACACTGTAAGTGTGTAGCAACAGAGTTTGATTTGAGACAGTACTACACTGTAAGTGTGTAGCAGCAGAGTTTGATTTGAGACAGTAATACACTGTAAGTGTGTAGCAGCAGAGTTTGATTTGAGACAGTACTACACTGTAAGTGTGTAGCAGTAGAGTTTGATTCAAGACAGTACTACACTGTAAGTGTGTAGCAGCAGAGTTTGATTTGAGACAGTACTACACTGTTAGTGTGTAGCAGCAGAGTTTGATTTGAGACAGTACTACACTGTAAGTGTGTAGCAGCAGAGTTTGATTTGAGACAGTACTACACTGTAAGTGTGTAGCAGCAGAGTTTGATTTGAGACAGTACTACACTGTAAGTGTGTAGCAACAGAGTTTGATTTGAGACAGTACTACACTGTAAGTGTGTAGCAGCAGAGTTTGATTTGAGACAGTACTACACTGTAAGTGTGTAGCAGCAGAGTTTGATTTGAGACAGTACTACACTGTAAGTGTGTAGCAGCAGAGTTTGATTTGAGACAGTACTACACTGTAAGTGTGTAGCAACAGAGTTTGATTCGAGACAGTACTACCCGGTCGTAAGTACGTGCGCTATCACACAGTGTACTGTAAAGCAGTGCACTTAGAGAAGTGCGCTATTGGAGACATCACATGTGATAGTCGACTAACAGTTGGAATTCTTTTCAGAGTTCTTTTTTAGAGTTGTAAACAAAAATGTTTTGTTCATTTTAATGTAGCGACTGGAGCTCAGTTGTCTTCGTCTTCATCTTCGTCCGAAAAGACACTTAAAAAACATCTAAATACCTTCATACTGCTCGTCTGTAACGTCCATCTTGGATTGAGGTCTCCACGTTAGGTATTGTTACGGAAAAACTTAAACTATACAGTATGTTTGAATTGAAATTTTAAATAGTAAGTAGTGATACCGACAGGAAGTACTTGTATATACCGTGAGCAATTCAAAGGCACACACTGTCTATGCTGACAATGCTTCTGCTTCGAGGCTTCGATTCAAGATGGACGTTAAAGACGAGTAATATCGAGATATTTAGATGTTTTTAAGTGTCTTTTTTTGTTGAATTATATATTTTTATTCAGGTTTAAAAAAGTAGTTTAAACTGTTCTTATCTCTTTATTGGTCTGCATGGACGACTGGCGTGACAATCCTACTTCTGACACCAATTGACACCAGAGAGTAACATCGTGGTCTTCAGTGACCAGAAGCTCAGACGACCTTGAGCCTCCACATTGGTTTGGAAACAGCCTTGACTTGTTTTAATCAATATATATACGAGTGGAAAACATCCGGTCGTGTAACTCGTGTTTTTGATGCAAAACAAAATAATCTCAAGGTCACATGAATCTCGTTCACCTTTGTAGTCGGGGAAGTAGGTTTTCAAATGCGAGGTCATGATCTTCTCCTCCAGGATGTCCGTCTTGTTCAGGAAGACGATGAAGGACGTGTCTTGAAACCACTGGTATCCCAGGATGACCTCGAACAGAGACAGACTTTCCACCATTCGATTCTGTGAGGGAAGGAAAAACTTTGATTAAACTCATAGACTACAGAAGTATATCAGTGATATATGTGATAATGTGTATATTATAAGGTTTCATTTGTTTTTGGATTTTTTAAATTAAAACATTTGAATATTTCCTGAATACAAATGATTGAATTCAATGAGTCAAAAAAAAACAACAAATTGAACCTTTAAATATATAAAAATCATATCACTTATTTTTTATAATTAAATGTTAATAATAAATGTATCATAATAAAAAACTATGTGTAAAAAATAATTTTGGTAAATATATCCAAATTATATTCATTCAATTATTTAAAAAATATATATCAACAATTATATAGAAAAATGATTGAATTCAGTTAAAAAAAAACGATTCATAGAAGCAGTTCTGACTCGAATCTTATCAAGTAATAAAGAAAAGTATTTGGAAACAATATTTGTGTCACATGACTCAAAGTCTGACTCTCAGTTCACCTCATTCTTGTTCTCTGAAAGCACTTGATCGTACTCGCTGATGGCCGCCAGGAAGATGATGGACGTCACGTTCTCGAAGGCGTGAATCCACTTCCTTCTTTCTGCTCGCTGACCGCCGACGTCGACCATCCTGACGAGAGAAGACGGCGTTTGTTTATTGTTTATCGTTGGTGGGTCATGATCAGAGCAGAACTGAGGAAATATTGTCACTGTATCATGAAACCTCATCAGATGTTTCATGAAACCTTATAAGATGTTTCGTGAAACCTTTTAAGATGTTTCGTGAAACCTTATAAGATGTTTCGTGAAACCTCATCAGCCTTTCAATGAAACCACATCAGCTGTTTCGTGAAACCAAATGAAACCACATCGGCTGTTTCATGAAACCTTATCAGCTGTTTCATGAAACCTCATCAGCTGTTTCGTAAACCACATCAGCTGTTAATGAAACCACATCAGCTGTTTCGTGAAACCACATCAGCTGTTTCGTGAAACCACATGAAACCACATCGGCTGTTTCATGAAACCTTATCAGCTGTTTCATGAAACCTCATCAGCTGTTTCGTAAACCACATCAGCTGTTAATGAAACCACATCAGCTGTTTCGTGAAACCACATCAGCTGTTTCGTGAAACCACATGAAACCACATCGGCTGTTTCATGAAACCTTATCAGCTGTTTCATGAAACCTCATCAGCTGTTTCGTAAACCACATCAGCTGTTAATGAAACCACATCAGCTGTTTCGTGAAACCACATCAGCTGTTTCGTGAAACCACATGAAACCACATCGGCTGTTTCATGAAACCTTATCAGCTGTTTCATGAAACCTCATTAGCTGTTTCGTAAACCACATCAGCTGTTTCGTGAAACCACATGAAACCACATCGGCTGTTTCATGAAACCTTATCAGCAGTTTCATGAAACTCATCAGCTGTTTCGTGAAACCATATCTGCCATTTAATGAAACCACATCAGCTGTTTCATGAAACCTCATCAGTTGTTTTGTGAAACCTCATCAGCTGTTTTGTGAAACCTCATCAGTTGTTTTTTGAAACCTCATCAGTTGTTTTTTGAAACCTTATCAGCTGTTTCATGAAACCACATCAGCTGTTTTATGAAACCTTATCAGCTGTTTCGTGAAACCACATCAGCTGTAAATGAAACCACATCGGCTGTTAATGACACCTCATCAGCTGTTTCATGAAACCTCATCAGCTGTTTCATGAAACCTCATCAGCTGTTTCATTAAACCTCATCAGCCGTTTCATGAAACCTCATCAGCTGTTTCATTAAACCTCATCAGCTGTTTCATGAAACCTCATCAGCTGTTTCATGAAACCTCATCAGCTGTTTCGTAAACCACATCAGCTGTTAATGAAACCACATCAGCTGTTTCGTGAAACCACATCAGCTGTTTCGTGAAACCACATGAAACCACATCGGCTGTTTCATGAAACCTTATCAGCTGTTTCATGAAACCTCATCAGCTGTTTCGTAAACCACATCAGCTGTTAATGAAACCACATCAGCTGTTTCGTGAAACCACATCAGCTGTTTCGTGAAACCACATGAAACCACATCGGCTGTTTCATGAAACCTTATCAGCTGTTTCATGAAACCTCATTAGCTGTTTCGTAAACCACATCAGCTGTTTCGTGAAACCACATGAAACCACATCGGCTGTTTCATGAAACCTTATCAGCAGTTTCATGAAACTCATCAGCTGTTTCGTGAAACCATATCTGCCATTTAATGAAACCACATCAGCTGTTTCATGAAACCTCATCAGTTGTTTTGTGAAACCTCATCAGCTGTTTTGTGAAACCTCATCAGTTGTTTTTTGAAACCTCATCAGTTGTTTTTTGAAACCTTATCAGCTGTTTCATGAAACCACATCAGCTGTTTTATGAAACCTTATCAGCTGTTTCGTGAAACCACATCAGCTGTAAATGAAACCACATCGGCTGTTAATGACACCTCATCAGCTGTTTCATGAAACCTCATCAGCTGTTTCATGAAACCTCATCAGCTGTTTCATTAAACCTCATCAGCCGTTTCATGAAACCTCATCAGCTGTTTCATTAAACCTCATCAGCTGTTTCATGAAACCTCATCAGCTGTTTCATGAAACCTCATCAGCTGTTTCATTAAACCTCATCAGCCGTTTCATGAAACCTCATCAGCTGTTTCATGAAACTCATCAGCTGTTTCATGAAACCTCATCAAGCCCTCTCCACTACTTCTATTGGTCATGATCACATTAAACGACGCATCTAATCATGTTTTATCTTCACACTTCCACCAGAGAAGATTTCGACATTTTGACGTGAAACCAAAACCTCGGGGCAACTGAGAGTCTTTACCTGAAGGTGATCGCTCTGATTTTAAAGGGGTACTCGATGATGCCGCTGGTGGGCACCCGGACTCGCAGGATGTCATCTCGGGTGGGAATGTAAAACGTTTCCGAGATCCTCTCCACGTCGGACAGGTAGCTGAAAGATTCACGGCAACAATCATCACTTTTTCTTCTTTTTTCTCCCTCACAACGATATGAAACGCGCTGAGATTGAATAAAACACATTTTGCTACGACAACATTAAAAAGAAACGATGATTCAAGGAAACGCCTCGGAGCCAAAGTTCTTCTGCAGGCTCATGCTTTTCCACGGGAAAGAAATAAAAACCTACTATTTGGCCGAGTCCAGTAATTGGAATTCCCTCCTGCGCTCGTAGCACCTCTGAACGCCGGCATCACTCCACACTCGTCTAATGGCGTCCACCTGCCAGGACTCCAGAGCCGACATATGCTCCGGCTCCACTCGGCTCAGCTTCTCCGCGTGGCCCTGAAAACGAGGGATTCTTTTGAGATGCTTTTACGTAAAAATAGATCTTAAGAAAGACGGATCAGAACCTAAACTCCCCACAGAGTTCCACTCTCTTCTGAATAACATTAAAAACCAAGCTGTGGAAAAATGATATTTTGAACCTTTTAAAACATTTTTTTACCGACGATTCTCATTAGTAAGAGCAAAATTATTACGAGTACTTTTAGTCACGAATACCTTTGACCTCGGAAGAGAAATATCATCATTATTGAGGAATTTATGATTCACTAGTTAATCGTAGATTTTATATAGAAGTAAATCTGTGGATATAAATAACACAAAATCTTTACAGCATCAAAATCAGACTTCCAATGTCCACCCCTTTTTTTTACATGTTATTCATCTTCACTACTTCATACAAGAATATATTCACTATCTTCACTACTTCATACTTGAATATCTTCACTATCTTCACTACTTCATACATGAATATCTTCACTATCTTCACTACTTCATACGTGAATATATTCACTATCTTCACTACTTCATACATGAATATCTTCACTATCTTCACTACTTCATACATGCATATCTTCACTATCTTCACTACTTCATACTTGAATATCTTCACTAATTCATACATGAATATATTCACTGTCTTCACTACTTCATACATGAATATCTTCACTATCTTCACTACTTCATACATGCATATCTTCACTATCTTCACTACTTCATACGTGAATATATTCACTATCTTCACTACTTCATACATGAATATCTTCACTATCTTCACTACTTCATATTTGAATATCTTCACTATCTCCACTACTTCATACGTGAATATATTCACTGTCTTCACTACTTCATACATGAATATCTTCACTATCTTCACTACTTCATACATGCATATCTTCACTATCTTCACTACTTCATACATGCATATCTTCACTATCTTCACTACTTCATACGTGAATATATTCACTATCTTCACTACTTCATACTTGAATATCTTCACTATCTTCACTACTTCATACTTGAATATCTTCACTAATTCATACATGAATATCTTTACTATCTTCACTACTTCATACGTGAATATATTCACTATCTTCACTACTTCATACATGAAGATCTTCACTAATTCATACATGAATATATTCACTGTCTTCACTACTTCATACATGAATATCTTTACTATCTTCACTACTTCATACGTGAATATATTCAATATCTTCACTACTTCATACATGAATATCTTCACTAATTCATACATGAATATATTCACTGTCTTCACTACTTCATACATGAATATATTCACAATCTTCACTACTTCATACATGAATATCTTTACTATCTTCACTACTTCATACGTAAATATCTTCACTATCTTCACTACTTCATACATGAATATCTTCACTATCTTCACTACTTCATACATGAATATCTTCACTATCTTCACTACTTCATACATGAATATCTTCACTATCTTCACTACTTCATACTTGAATATATTCACTATCTTCACTACTTCATACATGAATATCTTCACTATCTTCACTACTTCATACATGAATACCTTCACTATCTTCTCTACTTCATACATGAATATATTCACTATCTTCACTACTTCATACTTGAATATCTTCACTATCTTCACTACTTCATACTTGAATATCTTCACTATCTTCATACATGAATATCTTCACTATCTTCACTACTTCATACTTGAATATCTTCACTATCTTCACTACTTCATACTTGAATATCTTCACTATCTTCACTACTTCATACTTGAATATCTTCACTATCGTCAGTACTTCATACATGAATATCTTCACTATCTTCACTACTTCATACGTGAATATCTTCACTACTTCATACATGAATATCTCCACTATCTTCACTACTTCATACTTGAATATCTTCACTATATTCACTACTTCATACTTGAATATCTTCACTATCGTCAGTACTTCATACATGAATATCTTCACTATCTTCACTACTTCATACGTGAATATCTTCACTACTTTATACATGAATATCTCCACTATCTTCACTACTTCATACATGAATATCTTCACTATCTTCACTACTTCATACATGAATATATTCACTATCTTCACTACTTCATACAAGAATATCTTCACTATCTTCACTACTTCATACATGAATATCTTCACTATCTTCACTACTTCATACGTGAATATATTCACTATCTCCACTACTTCATACATGACGATCTTCACTATCTTCACTTCTTTATACATGAATATATTCACTATCTTCACTACTTCATACGTGAATATATTCTATGTCTTCCCTTCTTTATACATGAATATCTTCACTATCTTCGCTACTTCATACATAAATATCTTCACTATCTTCACTACTTCATACATGAATATATTCACTATCTCCACTACTTCATACATGACGATCTTCACTATCTTCACTTCTTTATACATGAATATATTCACTATCTTCACTACTTCATACGTGAATATATTCTATGTCTTCCCTTCTTTATACATGAATATCTTCACTATCTTCGCTACTTCATACATAAATATCTTCACTGTCTTCACTACTTCATACTTGAATATCTTCACTATCTTCACTACTTCATACAAGAATATCTTCACTATCTCCACTACTTCATACGTGAATATATTCTATGTCTTCCCTACTTCATACTTGAATATCTTCACTATCTTCACTACTTCATACTTGAATATCTTCACTACAATAATCAAAGATGATGGATGTGGATACTATGAACCACAAAGATGTCGGTGTTTAACAAAAATGATTTGCTATTGCAGTGCATTATGGGATACTCATCACAGATTCTTCCTGCTGGGGGAGGATGTGAGTTTCAAACCAAAAATTGGAGACAAAAATTCACAATCAGTGATAAAAAGTAAAAAGTAGTAAAAGTTTAAAAACGCACTATATTTGCACTTATCAATTATTTATACGTGTTAAACCACATTAAGGGAGTTAAAGTGTGTATTTTGTTGAATGATAAAATATGATTCGCTTTTACACTAAGATGCAAATGATCCGACGATGAAATATTGTCATAAAATAGTTACATAACAAACAAAGAAGACTTTTGTTTCACGCCCAGGACATTAATACACACCCAGGTGCTCATCACTGAATCACAACAAACAAGTCAAACGAGTCGTAAACCACAAACAAGGAAACAAGATTCACATATTGGTCACTCGCAAAATTTAGCCGTGGTGTTAAAACCAGTTTCACTCAACGAAAAATTATAAATAAAGTATTTTCTCAGAGGTCAGAATATCTTGAAACATGGTTGACTTAAAATATTGTTGGTCGTCTGACAAATTGAACTTTACAAACTAACAGAGCAGGAGGTGCATCTGTTTGGAAAATCAATTTGGCCTGAAACGGAGCCTTGAGGTTCACCACAAGTCAAAAATCTTCAGAACAGAAGTGGGAAAAAAATCCCGTTTTTTTTTCATCTGTATTTATCTCGAGGTAATGGGTTTAAAACGTATTATGTAGAAATATTTAAAACTAACAATTTAGTATTTTGTTCTAGTTTATTTTACAAATGTAACTGTCAAACTTTGTATTACCTCTTTTCTTCAGTCATTTTTTGATATGATATAAATACATATGATGATTACGCTTAAATATACTCACAACATCTTAACTTGTTATCTTTTTGAATGTAAAAAAGTTTTTAAAAAAATCAAAGAAGTTTCCTTCGTTATACTAATATGGACGTATATCAGAGTCAGAAAGTTGAACTATTAAATGTGTGTTTTTTAAGTATTTAATTGTACACTTGCACTCAATGATTGCAGATGATTGACGTGTGATTGACGCTTGAGCAGGTGATTGACGTGTGAGCAGATGATTGACATATGAGCAGGTGATTGACGCGTCTGTACTCACGACGCTCGCTCTGTCGGCGAAGTCTATTCCGAGCGTTGCCATGGCGCCGATCAGCGCCTGGACGGAGCTGAGGATGTTGTGATAGACGGAGCGAGTGAAGCGTCTCCGGTCGTCGTCGCTGAAGCCTCCGCCGTGAATGATCCTCATCTGCTTGATGAAGGTGCTCTTGCCGCTCTCGCCGGTCCCT